>NW_027207415.1:300000-429045 GCF_963455315.2 Globicephala melas
TTAAGCCAAATATGGAATAGACAAGAGCTACTCCTTGCTCAACGAAATGGACTCAACACCCCATATTAAACGCCTAAGAATGTACCTGACTAGTAAGTATCTTAAAACCTATGGATTGCTATGTCTCCAAAAGAGAATCAAGCGGGTGTACAGGGGCATAAACGCAGCAGTGATAGGATTGGAGAGGTTCGGTGAGCAAATGAAGACCCTTTGAAGTCATATTGCATGGTACCCATTTCACGGTTCTCAACTCTCCAGGTTTAAGGTATTCTTCCTTCAGCTAAAACATGCATGTGGAACGCAGAGTATGATCAACCGTGTGAACGGGAGACGTGTTCAAATATGTCTCAGTTTTCCTCCCCTGTTACTCGGGTGCAACATTCCGACGCTTTACTAACACTCTCCCCACTTGGAGAGTCAGCGCCTTTAACCTCCTGTTTGGCCCAGTTTGCAATTTCTGCGGAAGATGAACAGGAATAGGGAGAACCAATGAGAGACTAGCTGGAGGTGTCTGGACGGGCAAATTTAACTCTCATTTCCCACCAGGAAGAGGAACTAACCAAAGGCTCAGCGTGCCGTGCCGGAACCAGATTAGGGCCTGAAGCCATCCTGCGGTGTTGCGGCCAGCTCAAAAGAAAGCGAGTTGAAGAAAGGAGCTCAGGGGCACTGTAATTCACAAACCTGCAGAGTTATAAATGACAGCTATCGTCCAAAAATATACTGAAGTAAGGCTGCCAAGAGGACTTGAAAGCGGGGAAGAATTGCAGGAAACCGATTTCAGGAGGTGGACTGGAATTGCATTGAAAGCATAGGAAAAGAGGCAGAACGTCCACAATGATGCACTTGGCCAAAAAGGGCGTATGCGTTTTTTCCTGAATATATTCAGGAAAAAACGCATACGCCCTTTTTGGCCAACCAAGCAAGCTTGCAAAGGAAATCTGCACTACAATGAAGTCTCACTTCCCCCCGGTCAAAAGGGCCATCTGAAAAAAGTGTAAAATCCAGAAAGGCAGGACAGGCCATGGAGAACTGGGAGCCTTGTTATGCTGATGGGCGGGATGTAAATTGCCAACAGACACTCGGGAGAAGTGTATGGTGTTTCCTGAAACATCTAAAAAACAAAGCAACAGAGCCTAGGGCACTTCCACTTATGGTCCTATAGCTTAGGGAAATTAAAATCAAAAAGACACAGCCACCCCAAAGTTTGGGACGCCTCTGTTTACAAGAACCTCGTTTACAGTACAAGTTCAACATCGCAGAAAGTGAAAAATGGATAAAGAAGTTGTGGTATTTACTTACAAAGCAATATCACTCAGCAATGAAATCTATGTCATCAGGCCCGTAGCAGCATAATGAGTGGATTCAGGTACGATGATTCTAACTGAAATAAGTCACACAGAAAAAGAAACATCATAAGATATCACTAATACACGGAATGTAAACTGGGCTACACAGGAACTGAATTCCAAAACACAACAGGGTCTCAAATTTAGAAAACCAACTTATGCTTGCTTAAGGGGAAAGGTGAGTTGGGGTGCTGCATAAAACCAGAGATTGAAATGAGCACAGATAAAGTTCCTTAAGCCAAATATGGAATAGACAAGAGCTACTCCTTGCTCAACGAAATGGACTCAACACCCCATATTAAACGCCTAAGAATGTACCTTACTAGTAAGTATCTTAAAACCTATGGATTGCTATGTCTCCAAAAGAGAATCAAGCGTGTGTACAGGGGCATAAACGCAGCAGTGATAGGATTGGAGAGGTTCGGTGAGCAAATGAAGACCCTTTGAAGTCATATTGCATGGTACCCATTCCACGGGTTTCAACTACCCACGTTTAAGGTATTCTTCCTTCAGCTAAAACATGCATGTGGAACCTAGAGTATGATCAACCATGTGATCGGGAGACGTGTTCAAATATGTCTCAGTTTTCGTACCCTGGTACTCGGGTGCAACATTCCAGACGCTTTACTAACACTCTCCCGACTTGGAGAGTCAGTCCCTTTAACCTCCTGTTTGGCCCAGTTTGCAATTTCTGCGGAAGATGAACAGGAAGAGCGAGAACCAATGAGAGACTAGCTGGAGGTGTCTGGACGGGCAAATTTAACTCTCATTTCCCACCAGGAAGAGGAATTAACCAAAGGCTCAGCGTGCCGTGCCAGAACCAGATTAGGGCCTGAAGCCATCCTGCGGTGTTGCGGCCAGCTCACAAGAAAGCGAGTTGAAGAAAGGAGCTCAGGGGCACTGTAATTCACAAACCTGCAGAGTTATAAATGACAGCTATCGTCCAAAAATATACTGAAGTAAGGCGGCCAAGAGGACTTGAAAGCGGGGCAGAATTGCAGGAAACCGATTTCAGGAGGTAGACTGGAATTGCATTGAAAGCATAGGAAAAGAGGCAGAACGTCCACAATGATGCACTTGGCCAAAAAGGGCGTATGCGTTTTTTCCTGAATATATTCAGGAAAAAACGCATACGCCCTTTTTGGCCAACCAAGCAAGCTTGCAAAGGAAATCTGCACTACAATGAAGTCTCACTTCCCCCCGGTCAAAAGGGCCATCTGAAAAAAGTGTAAAATCCAGAAAGGCAGGACAGGCCATGGAGAACTGGGAGCCTTGTTATGCTGATGGGCGGGATGTAAATTGCCAACAGACACTCGGGAGAAGTGTATGGTGTTTCCTGAAACATCTAAGAAACAAAGCAACAGAGCCTAGGGCACTTCCACTTACGGTCCTATAGCTTAGGGAAATTAAAATCAAAAAGACACAGCCACCCCAAAGTTTGGGACGCCTCTGTTTACAAGAACCTCGTTTACCGTACAAGTTCAATATCACAGAAAGTGAAAAATGGATAAAGAACTTGTGGTACTTACGTACAATGCAGTATCACTCAGCAATGAAATCTATGTCTTCAGGCCCGTAGCAGCATAATGAGTGGATTCAGGTACGATGATTCTAACTGAAATAAATCACACAGAAAAAGAAACATCATAAGATATCACTAATACACGGAATGTAAACTTGGCTACACAGGAACTGAATTCCAAAACACAACAGGGTCTCAAATTTAGAAAACCAACTTATGCTTGCTTAAGGGGAAAGGTGAGTTGGGGTGCTGCATAAAACCAGAGATTGAAATGAGCACAGATAAAGTTCCTTAAGCCAAATATGGAATAGACAAGAGCTACTCCTTGCTCAACGAAATGGACTCAACACCCCATATTAAATGCCAAAGAATGTACCTTACTAGTAAGTATCTTAAAACCTATGGATTGCTATGTCTCCAAAAGAGAATCAAGCGTGTGTACAGGGGCATAAACGCAGCAGTGATAGGATTGGAGAGGTTCGGTGAGCAAATGAAGACCCTTTGAAGTCATATTGCATGGTACCCATTCCACGGGTTTCAACTACCCACGTTTAAGGTATTCTTCCTTCAGCTAAAACATGCATGTGGAACCTAGAGTATGATCAACCATGTGATCGGGAGACGTGTTCAAATATGTCTCAGTTTTCGTACCCTGGTACTCGGGTGCAACATTCCAGACGCTTTACTAACACTCTCCCGACTTGGAGAGTCAGTCCCTTTAACCTCCTGTTTGGCCCAGTTTGCAATTTCTGCGGAAGATGAACAGGAAGAGCGAGAACCAATGAGAGACTAGCTGGAGGTGTCTGGACGGGCAAATTTAACTCTCATTTCCCACCAGGAAGAGGAATTAACCAAAGGCTCAGCGTGCCGTGCCGGAACCAGATTAGGGCCTGAAGCCATCCTGCGGTGTTGCGGCCAGGTCACAAGAAAGCGAGTTGAAGAAAGGAGCTCAGGGGCACTGTAATTCACAAACCTGCAGAGTTATAAATGACAGCTATCGTCCAAAAATATACTGAAGTAAGGCTGCCAAGAGGACTTGGCAGCGGGGCAGAATTGCAGGAAACCGATTTCAGGAGGTAGACTGGAATTGCATTGAAAGCATAGGAAAAGAGGCAGAACGTCCACAATGATGCACTTGGCCAAAAAGGGCGTATGCGTTTTTTCCTGAATATATTCAAGAAAAAACGCATACGCCCTTTTTGGCCAACCAAGCAAGCTTGCAAAGGAAATCTGCACTACAATGAAGTCTCACTTCCCCCCGGTCAAAAGGGCCATCTGAAAAAAGTGTAAAATCCAGAAAGGCAGGACAGGCCATGGAGAACTGGGAGCCTTGTTATGCTGAATGGCGGGATGTAAATTGCCAACAGACACTCGGGAGAAGTGTATGGTGTTTCCTGAAACATCTAAAAAACAAAGCAACAGAGCCTAGGGCACTTCCACTTATGGTCCTATAGCTTAGGGAAATTAAAATCAAAAAGACACAGCCACCCCAAAGTTTGGGACGCCTCTGTTTACAAGAACCTCGTTTACCGTACAAGTTCAATATCACAGAAAGTGAAAAATGGATAAAGAACTTGTGGTACTTATGTACAATGCAGTATCACTCAGCAATGAAATCTATGTCTTCAGGTCCGTAGCAGCATAATGAGTGGATTCAGGTACGATGATTCTAACTGAAATAAGTCACACAGAAAAAGAAACATCATAAGATATCACTAATACACGGAATGTAAACTTGGCTACACAGGAACTGAATTCCAAAACACAACAGGGTCTCAAATTTAGAAAACCAACTTATGCTTGCTTAAGGGGAAAGGTGAGTTGGGGTGCTGCATAAAACCAGAGATTGAAATGAGCACAGATAAAGTTCCTTAAGCCAAATATGGAATAGACAAGAGCTACTCCTTGCTCAACGAAATGGACTCAACACCCCATATTAAACGCCTAAGAATGTACCTGACTAGTAAGTATCTTAAAACCTATGGATTGCTATGTCTCCAAAAGAGAATCAAGCGTGTGTACAGGGGCATAAACGCAGCAGTGATAGGATTGGAGAGGTTCGGTGAGCAAATGAAGACCCTTTGAAGTCATATTGCATGGTACCCATTTCACGGGTCTCAACTCTCCAGGTTTAAGGTATTCTTCCTTCAGCTAAAACATGCATGTGGAACCCAGAGTATGATCCACCGTGTGAACGGGAGACGTGTTCAAATATGTCTCAGTTTTCCTCCCCTGGTACTCGTGTGCAACATTCCAGACGCTTTACTAACACTCTCCCCACTTGGAGAGTCAGCGCCTTTAACCTCCTGTTTGGCCCAGTTTGCAATTTCTGCGGAAGATGAACAGGAATAGGGAGAACCAATGAGAGACTAGCTGGAGGTGTCTGGACGGGCAAATTTAACTCTCATTTCCCACCAGGAAGAGGAACTAACCAAAGGCTCAGCGTGCCGTGCCGGAACCAGATTAGGGCCTGAAGCCATCCTGCGGTGTTGTGGCCAGCTCAAAAGAAAGCGAGTTGAAGAAAGGAGCTCAGGGGCACTGTAATTCACAAACCTGCAGAGTTATAAATGACAGCTATCGTCCAAAAATATACTGAAGTAAGGCTGCCAAGAGGACTTGAAAGCGGGGCAGAATTGCAGGAAACCGCTTTCAGGAGGTAGACTGGAATTGCATTGAAAGCATAGGAAAAGAGGCAGAACGTCCACAATGATGCACTTGGCCAAAAAGGGCGTATGCGTTTTTTCCTGAATATATTCAGGAAAAAACGCATACGCCCTTTTTGGCCAACCAAGCAAGCTTGCAAAGGAAATCTGCACTACAATGAAGTCTCACTTCCCCCCGGTCAAAAGGGCCATCTGAAAAAAGTGTAAAATCCAGAAAGGCAGGACAGGCCATGGAGAACTGGGAGCCTTGTTATGCTGATGGGCGGGATGTCAATTGCCAACAGACACTCGGGAGAAGTGTATGGTGTTTCCTGAAACATCTAAAAAACAAAGCAACAGAGCCTAGGGCACTTCCACTTATGGTCCTATAGCTTAGGGAAATTAAAATCAAAAAGACACAGCCACCCCAAAGTTTGGGACGCCTCTGTTTACAAGAACCTCGTTTACCGTACAAGTTCAACATCGCAGAAAGTGAAAAATGGATAAAGAAGTTGTGGTATTTACTTACAAAGCAATATCACTCAGCAATGAAATCTATCTCATCAGGCCCTTAGCAGCACAATGAGTGGATTCAGGTATGATGATTCTAACTGAAATAAGTCACACAGAAAAAGAAACATCATAAGATATCAGTAATACACGGAATGTAAACTTGGCTACACAGGAACTGAATTCCAAAACACAACAGGGTCTCAAATTTAGAAAACCAACTTATGCTTGCTTAAGGGGAAAGGTGAGTTGGGGTGCTGCATAAAACCAGAGATTGAAATGAGCACAGATAAAGTTCCTTCAGCCAAATATGGAATAGACAAGAGCTACTCCTTGCTCAACGAAATGGACTCAACACCCCATATTAAACGCCTAAGAATGTACCTGACTAGTAAGTATCTTAAAACCTATGGATTTCTATGTCTCCAAAAGAGAATCAAGCGTGTGTACAGGGGAATAAACGCAGCAGTGATAGGATTGGAGAGGTTCGGTGAGCAAATGAAGACCCTTTGAAGTCATATTGCATGGTACCCATTCCACGGGTCTCAACTCTCCAGGTTTAAGGTATTCTTCTTTCAGCTAAAACATGCATGTGGAACCCAGAGTATGATCAACCGTGTGAACGGGAGATGTGTTCAAATATGTCTCAGTTTTCCTCCCCTGGTACTCGTGTGCAACATTCCAGACGCTTTACTAACACTCTCCCCACTTGGAGAGTCAGCGCCTTTAACCTCCTGTTTGGCCCAGTTTGCAATTTCTGCGGAAGATGAACAGGAAGAGCGAGAACCAATGAGAGACTAGCTGGAGGTGTCTGGACGGGCAAATTTAACTCTCATTTCCCACCAGGAAGAGGAACTAACCAAAGGCTCAGCGTGCCGTGCCGGAACCAGATTAGGGCCTGAAGCCATCCTGCGGTGTTGCGGCCAGCTCAAAAGAAAGCGAGTTGAAGAAAGGAGCTCAGGGGCACTGTAATTCACAAACCTACAGAGTTATAAATGACAGCTATCGTACAAAAATATACTGAAGTAAGGCTGCCAAGAGGACTTGAAAGCGGGACAGAATTGCAGGAAACCGATTTCAGGAGGTAGACTGGAATTGCATTGAAAGCATAGGAAAAGAGGCAGAACGTCCACAATGATGCACTTGGCCAAAAAGGGCGTATGCGTTTTTTCCTGAATATATTCAGGAAAAAACGCATACGCCCTTTTTGGCCAACCAAGCAAGCTTGCAAAGGAAATCTGCACTACAATGAAGTCTCACTTCCCCCCGGTCAAAAGGGCCATCTGAAAAAAGTGTAAAATCCAGAAAGGCAGGACAGGCCATGGAGAACTGGGAGCCTTGTTATGCTGATGGGCGGGATGTAAATTGCCAACAGACACTCGGGAGAAGTGTATGGTGTTTCCTGAAACATCTAAAAAACAAAGCAACAGAGCCTAGGGCACTTCCACTTATGGTCCTATAGCTTAGGGAAATTAAAATCAAAAAGACACAGCCACCCCAAAGTTTGGGACGCCTCTGTTTACAAGAACCTCGTTTACAGTACAAGTTCAACATCGCAGAAAGTGAAAAATGGATAAAGAAGTTGTGGTATTTACTTACAAAGCAATATCACTCAGCAATGAAATCTATGTCATCAGGCCCGTAGCAGCATAATGAGTGGATTCAGGTACGATGATTCTAACTGAAATATGTCACACAGAAAAAGAAACATCATAAGATATCACTAATACACGGAATGTAAACTGGGCTACACAGGAACTGAATTACAGAACAGAACAGGGTCTCAAATTTAGAAAACCAACTTATGCTTGCTTAAGGGGAAAGGTGAGTTGGGGTGCTGCATAAAACCAGAGATTGAAATGAGCACAGATAAAGTTCCTTAAGCCAAATATGGAATAGACAAGAGCTACTCCTTGCTCAACGAAATGGACTCAACACCCCATATTAAACGCCTAAGAATGTACCTTACCAGTAAGTATCTTAAAACCTATGGATTGCTATGTCTCCAAAAGAGAATCAAGCGTGTGTACAGGGGCATAAACGCAGCAGTGATAGGATTGGAGAGGTTCGGTGAGCAAATGAAGACCCTTTGAAGTCATATTGCATGGTACCCATTCCACGGGTTTCAACTACCCACGTTTAAGGTATTCTTCCTTCAGCTAAAACATGCATGTGGAACCCAGAGTATGATCAACCGTGTGAATGGGAGAGCTGTTCAAATATGTCTCAATTTTCCTCCCCTGGTACTTGGGTGCAACATTCCAGACGCTTTACTAACACTCTCCCCACTTGCAGAGTCAGCGCCTTTAACCTCCTGTTTGGCCCAGTTTGCAATTTCTGCGGAAGATGAACAGGAATAGGGAGAACCAATGAGAGACTAGCTGGAGGTGTCTGGACGGGCAAATTTAACTCTCATTTCCCACCAGGAAGAGGAACTAACCAAAGGCTCAGCGTGCCGTGCCGGAACCAGATTAGGGCCTGAAGCCATCCTGCGGTGTTGTGGCCAGCTCAAAAGAAAGCGAGTTGAAGAAAGGAGCTCAGGGGCACTGTAATTCACAAACCTGCAGAGTTATAAATGACAGCTATCGTCCAAAAATATACTGAAGTAAGGCTGCCAAGAGGACTTGAAAGCGGGGCAGAATTGCAGGAAACCGATTTCAGGAGGTAGACTGGAATTGCATTGAAAGCATAGGAAAAGAGGCAGAACGTCCACAATGATGCACTTGGCCAAAAAGGGCGTATGCGTTTTTTCCTGAATATATTCAGGAAAAAACGCATACGCCCTTTTTGGCCAACCAAGCAAGCTTGCAAAGGAAATCTGCACTACAATGAAGTCTCACTTCCCCCCAGTCAAAAGGGCCATCTGAAAAAAGTGTAAAATCCAGAAAGGCAGGACAGGCCATGGAGAACTGGGAGCCTTGTTATGCTGATGGGCGGGATGTAAATTGCCAACAGACACTCGGGAGAAGTGTATGGTGTTTCCTGAAACATCTAAAAAACAAAGCAACAGAGCCTAGGGCACTTCCACTTATGGTCCTATAGCTTAGGGAAATTAAAATCAAAAAGACACAGCCACCCCAAAGTTTGGGACGCCTCTGTTTACAAGAACCTCGTTTACAGTACAAGTTCAACATCGCAGAAAGTGAAAAATGGATAAAGATGTTGTGGTATTTACTTACAAAGCAATATCACTCAGCAGTGAAATCTATGTCATCAGGCCCGTAGCAGCACAATGAGTGGATTCAGGTATGATGATTCTAACTGAAATAAGTCACACAGAAGAAGAAACATCATAAGATATCAGTAATACACGGAATGTAAACTTGGCTAAACAGGAACTGAATTACAGAACAGAACAGGGTCTCAAATTTAGAAAACCAACTTATGCTTGCTTAAGGGGAAAGGTGAGTTGGGGTGCTGCATAAAACCAGAGATTGAAATGAGCACAGATAAAGTTCCTTAAGCCAAATATGGAATAGACAAGAGCTACTCCTTGCTCAACGAAATGGACTCAACACCGCATATTAAACGCGTAAAAATGTACCTGACTAGTAAGTATCTTAAAACCTATGGATTGCTCTGTCTCTTAAAGAGAATCAAGCATGTGTACAGGGGCATAAACGCAGCAGTGATAGGATTGGAGAGGTTCGGTGAGCAAATGAAGACCCTTTGAAGTCATATTGCATGGTACCCATTCCACGGGTTTCAACTACCCAGGTTTAAGGTATTCTTCCTTCAGCTAAAACATGCATGTGGAACCTAGAGTATGATCAAACATGTGATCGGGAGATGTGTTCAAATATGTCTCAGTTTTCGTACCCTGGTACTCGGGTGCAACATTCCAGATGCTTTACTAACACTCTCGCGACTTGGATAGTCAGTCCCTTTAACCTCCTGTTTGGCCCAGTTTGCAATTTCTGCGGAAGATGAACAGGAATAGCGAGAACCAATGAGAGACTAGCTGGAGGTGTCTGGACGGGCAAATTTAACTCTCATTTCCCACCAGGAAGCGGAATTAACCAAAGGCTCAGTGTGCCATGCCGGAACCACATTAGGGCCTGAAGCCATCCTGCGGTGTTGCGGCCGGGTCACAAGAAAGCGAGTTGAAGAAAGGAGCTCAGGGGCACTGTAATTCACAAACCTGCAGAGTTATAAATGACAGCTATTTCCAAAAATATACTGAAGTAAAGCTGCCAAGAGGACTTGAAAGCGGGGCAGAATTGCAGGAAACTGATTTCAGGAGGTAGACTGGAATTGCATTGAAAGCTTCGGAAAAGATGCAGAACGTCCACAATGATGCACTTGGCCAAAAAGGGCGTATGCGTTTTTTCCTGAATATATTCAGGAAAAAACGCATACGCCCTTTTTGGCCAACCAAGCAAGCTTGCAAAGGAAATCTGCACTACAATGAAGTCTCACTTCCCCCCGGTCAAAAGGGCCATCTGAAAAAAGTGTAAAATCCAGAAAGGCAGGACAGGCCATGGAGAACTGGGAGCCTTGTTATGCTGATGGGCGGGATGTAAATTGCCAACAGACACTCGGGAGAAGTGTATGGTGTTTCCTGAAACATCTAAAAAACAAAGCAACAGAGCCTAGGGCACTTCCACTTATGGTCCTATAGCTTAGGGAAATTAAAATCAAAAAGACACAGCCACCCCAAAGTTTGGGACGCCTCTATTTACAAGAACCTCGTTTACAGTACAAGTTCAACATCGCAGAAAGTGAAAAATGGATAAAGAAGTTGTGGTATTTACTTACAAAGCAATATCACTCAGCAATGAAATCTATGTCATCAGGCCCGTAGCAGCATAATGAGTGGATCAGGTACGATGATTCTAACTGAAATAAGTCACACAGAAAAAGAAACATCATAAGATATCACTAATACACGGAATGTAAACTGGGCTACACAGGAACTGAATTACAGAACAGAACAGGGTCTCAAATTTAGAACACCAACTTATGCTTGCTTAAGGGGAAAGGTGAGTTGGGGTGCTGCATAAAACCAGAGATTGAAATGAGCACAGATAAAGTTCCTTAAGCCAAATATGGAATAGACAAGAGCTACTCCTTGCTCAACGAAATGGACTCAACACCCCATATTAAACGCCTAAGAATGTACCTTACTAGTAAGTATCTTAAAACCTATGGATTGCTATGTCTCCAAAAGAGAATCAAGCGTGTGTACAGGGGCATAAACGCAGCAGTGATAGGATTGGAGAGGTTCGGTGAGCAAATGAAGACCCTTTGAAGTCATATTGCATGGTACCCATTCCACGGGTTTCAACTACCCAGGTTTAAGGTATTCTTCCTTCAGCTAAAACATGCATGTGGAACCCAGAGTATGATCAACCGTGTGAACGGGAGACGTGTTCAAATATGTCTCAGTTTTCCTCCCCTGGTACTCGGGTGCAACATTCCAGACGCTTTACTAACACTCTCCCCACTTGGATAGTCAGCCTTTAACCTCCTGTTTAGCCCAGTTTGCAATTTCTGCGGAAGATGAACAGGAAGAGCGAGAACCAATGAGAGACTAGCTGGAGGTGTCTGGACGGGCAAATTTAACTCTCATTTCCCACCAGAAAGAGGAACTAACCAAAGGCTCAGCGTGCCGTGCCGGAACCACATTAGGGCCTGAAGCCATCCTGCGGTGTTGCGGCCAGCTCAAAAGAAAGCGAGTTGAAGAAAGGAGCTCAGGGGCACTGTAATTCACAAACCTGCAGAGTTATAAATGACAGCTATCGTCCAAAAATATACTGAAGTAAGGCTGCCAAGAGGACTTGAAAGCGGGGCAGAATTGCAGGAAACCGATTTCAGGAGGTAGACTGGAATTGCATTGAAAGCATAGGAAAAGAGGCAGAACGTCCACAATGATGCACTTGGCCAAAAAGGGCGTATGCGTTTTTTCCTGAATATATTCAGGAAAAAACGCATACGCCCTTTTTGGCCAACCAAGCAAGCTTGCAAAGGAAATCTGCACTACAATGAAGTCTCACTTCCCCCCGGTCAAAAGGGCCATCTGAAAAAAGTGTAAAATCCAGAAAGGCAGGACAGGCCATGGAGAACTGGGAGCCTTGTTATGCTGATGGGCGGGATGTAAATTGCCAACAGACACTCGGGAGAAGTGTATGGTGTTTCCTGAAACATCTAAAAAACAAAGCAACAGAGCCTAGGGCACTTCCACTTATGGTCCTATAGCTTAGGGAAATTAAAATCAAAAAGACACAGCCACCCCAAAGTTTGGGACGCCTCTGTTTACAAGAACCTCGTTTACAGTACAAGTTCAACATCGCAGAAAGTGAAAAATGGATAAAGAAGTTGTGGTATTTACTTACAAAGCAATATCACTCAGCAATGAAATCTATGTCATCAGGCCCGTAGCAGCACAATGAGTGGATTCAGGTATGATGATTCTAACTGAAATAAGTCACACAGAAAAAGAAACTTCATAAGATATCACTAATACACGGAATGTAAACTTGGCTACACAGGAACTGAATTCCAAAACACAACAGGGTCTCAAATTTAGAAAACCAACTTATGCTTGCTTAAGGGGAAAGGTGAGTTGGGGTGCTGCATAAAACCAGAGATTGAAATGAGCACAGATAAAGTTCCTTAAGCCAAATATGGAATAGACAAGAGCTACTCCTTGCTCAATGAAATGGACTCAACACCCCATATTAAACGCCTAAGAATGTACCTGACTAGTAAGTATCTGAAAACCTATGGATTGCTATGTCTACAAAAGAGAATCAAGCGTGTGTACAGGGGCATAAACGCAGCAGTGATAGGATTGGAGAGGTTCGGTGAGCAAATGAAGACCCTTTGAAGTCATATTGCATGGTACCCATTTCACGGGTCACAACTCTCCAGGTTTAAGGTATTCTTCCTTCAGCTAAAACACGCATGTGGAACCCAGAGTATGATCCACCGTGTGAACGGGAGACGTGTTCAAATATGTCTCAGTTTTCCTCCCCTGGTACTCGTGTGCAACATTCCAGACGCTTTACTAACACTCTCCCCACTTGGAGAGTCAGCGCCTTTAACCTCCTGTTTGGCCCAGTTTGCAATTTCTGCGGAAGATGAACAGGAATAGGGAGAACCAATGAGAGACTAGCTGGAGGTGTCTGGACGGGCAAATTTAACTCTCATTTCCCACCAGGAAGAGGAACTAACCAAAGGCTCAGCGTGCCGTCCCGGAACCACATTAGGGCCTGAAGCCATCCTGCGGTGTTGCGGCCAGCTCACAAGAAAGCGAGTTGAAGAAAGGAGCTCAGGGGCACTGTAATTCACAAACCTGCAGAGTTATAAATGACAGCTATCGTCCAAAAATATACTGAAGTAAGGCTGCCAAGAGGACTTGAAAGCGGGGCAGAATTGCAGGAAACCGATTTCAGGAGGTAGACTGGAATTGCATTGAAAGCATAGGAAAAGAGGCAGAACGTCCACAATGATGCACTTGGCCAAAAAGGGTGTATGCGTTTTATCCTGAATATATTCAGGAAAAAACGCATACGCCCTTTTTGGCCAACCAAGCAAGCTTGCAAAGGAAATCTGCACTACAATGAAGTCTCACTTCCCCCCGGTCAAAAGGGACATCTGAAAAAAGTGTAAAATCCAGAAAGGCAGGACAGGCCATGGAGAACTGGGAGCCTTGTTATGCTGATGGGCGGGATGTAAATTGCCAACAGACACTCGGGAGAAGTGTATGGTGTTTCCTGAAACATCTAAAAAACAAAGCAACAGAGCCTAGGGCACTTCCACTTATGGTCCTATAGCTTAGGGAAATTAAAATCAAAAAGACACAGCCACCCCAAAGTTTGGGACGCCTCTGTTTACAAGAACCTCGTTTACCGTACAAGTTCAATATCACAGAAAGTGAAAAATGGATAAAGAACTTGTGGTACTTACGTACAATGCAGTATCACTCAGCAATGAAATCTATGTCATCAGGCCCGTAGCAGCATAATGAGTGGATTCAGGTATGATGATTCTAACTGAAATAAGTCACACAGAAAAGGAAACATCATAAGATATCAGTAATACACGGAATGTAAACTGGGCTACACAGGAACTGAATTCCAAAACAGAACAGGGTCTCAAATTTAGAAAACCAACTTATGCTTGCTTAAGGGTAAAGGTGAGTTGGGGTGCTGCATGAAACCAGAGATTGAAATGAGCACAGATAAAGTTCCTTAAGCCAAATACGGAATAGACAAGAGCTACTCCTTGCTCAACGAAATGGACTCAACACCGCATATTAAACGCCTAAGAATGTACCTGACTAGTAAGTATCTTAAATCCTATGGATTGCTATGTCTCCGAAAGAGAATCAAGCATGTGTACAGGGGCATAAACGCAGCAGTGATAGGATTGGAGAGGTTCGGTGAGCAAATGAAGACCCTTTGAAGTCATATTGCATGGTACCCATTCCACGGGTTTTAACTACCCAGGTTTAAGGTATTCTTCCTTCAGCTAAAACATGCATGTGGAACCCAGAGTATGATCAACCGTGTGAACGGGAGACGTGTTCAAATATGTCTCAGTTTTCCTCCCCTGGTACTCGGGTGCAACATTCCAGACGCTTTACTAACACTCTCCCCACTTGGAGAGTCAACGCCTTTAAACTCCTGTTTGGCCCAGTTTGCAATTTCTGCGGAAGATGAACAGGAATAGGGAGAACCAATGAGAGACTAGCTGGAGGTGTCTGGACGGGCAAATTTAACTCTCGTTTCCCACCAGGAAGAGGAATTAACCAAAGGCTCAGGGTGTCGTGCCGGAACCAGATTAGGGCCTGAAGCCATCCTGCGGTGTTGCGGTCAGGTCACAAGAAAGCGAGTTGAAGAAAGGAGCTCAGGGGCACTGTAATTCACAAACCTGCAGAGTTATAAATGACAGCTATCGTCCAAAAATATACTGAAGTAAGGCTGCCAAGAGGACTTGAAAGCGGAGCAGAATTGCAGGAAACCGATTTCAGGAGGTAGACTGGAATTGCATTGAAAGCATAGGAAAACAGGCAGAACGTCCACAATGATGCACATGGCCAAAAAGGGCGTATGCGTTTTTTCCTGAATATATTCAGGAAAAAACGCATACGCCCTTTTTGGCCAACCAAGCAAGCTTGCAAAGGAAATCTGCACTACAATGAAGTCTCACTTCCCCCCGGTCAAAAGGGCCATCTGAAAAAAGTGTAAAATCCAGAAAGGCAGGACAGGCCATGGAGAACTGGGAGCCTTGTTATGCTGATGGGCGGGATGTAAATTGCCAACAGACACTCGGGAGAAGTGTATGGTGTTTCCTGAAACATCTAAAAAACAAAGCAACAGAGCCTAGGGCACTTCCACTTATGGTCCTATAGCTTAGGGAAATTAAAATGAAAAAGACACAGCCACCCCAAAGTTTGGGACGCCTCTGTTTACAAGAACCTCGTTTACCGTACAAGTTCAATATCACAGAAAGTGAAAAATGGATAAAGAACTTGTGGTACTTACGTACAATGCAGTATCACTCAGGATGAAATCTATGTCATCAGGCCCGTAGCAGCATAATGAGTGGATTCAGGTACGATGATTCTAACTGAAATAAGTCACACAGAAAAGGAAACATCATAAGATATCACTAATACACGGAATGTAAACTGGGCTACACAGGAACTGAATTCCAAAACAGAACAGGGTGTCAAATTTAGAAAACCAACTTATGCTTGCTTAAGGGGAAAGGTGAGTTGGGGTGCTGCATAAAACCAGAGATTGAAATGAGCACAGATAAAGTTCCTTAAGCCAAATACGGAATAGACAAGAGCTACTCCTTGCTCAACGAAATGGACTCAACGCCCCATATTAAACGCCTAAGAATGTACCTGACTAGTAAGTATCTTAAAACCTATGGATTGCTATGTCTCCGAAAGAGAATCAAGCATGTGTACAGGGACATAAACGCAGCAGTGATAGGATTGGAGAGGTTCGGTGAGCAAATGAAGACCCTTTGAAGTCATATTGCATGGTACCCATTCCACGGGTTTCAACTACCCAGGTTTAAGGTATTCTTCCTTCAGCTAAATCATGCATGTGGAACCCAGAGTATGATCAACCGTGTGAACGGGAGACGTGTTCAAATATGTCTCAGTTTTCCTCCCCTGGTACTCGGGTGCAACATTCCAGACGCTTTACTAACACTCTCCCCACTTGGAGAGTCAGCGCCTTTAACCTCCTGTTTGGCCCAGTTTGCAATTTCTGCGGAAGATGAACAGGAATAGGGAGAACCAATGAGAGACTAGCTGGAGGTGTCTGGACGGGCAAATTTAATTCTCGTTTCCCACCAGGAAGAGGAATTAACCAAAGGCTCAGCGTGCCGTGCCGGAACCAGATTAGGGCCTGAAGCCATCCTGCGGTGTTGCGGCCAGGTCACAAGAAAGCGAGTTGAAGAAAGGAGCTCAGGGGCACTGTAATTCACAAACCTGCAGAGTTATAAATGACAGCTATCGTCCAAAAATATACTGAAGTAAGGCTGCCAAGAGGACTTGAAAACGGGGCAGAATTGCAGGAAACCGATTTCAGGAGGTAGACTGGAATTGCATTGAAAGCATAGGAAAAGAGGCAGAACGTCCACAATGATGCACTTGGCCAAAAAGGGCGTATGCGTTTTTTCCTGAATATATTCAGGAAAAAACGCATACGCCCTTTTTGGCCAACCAAGCAAGCTTGCAAAGGAAATCTGCACTACAATGAAGTCTCACTTCCCCCCGGTCAAAAGGGCCATCTGAAAAAAGTGTAAAATCCAGAAAGGCAGGACAGGCCATGGAGAACTGGGAGCCTTGTTATGCTGATGGGCGGGATGTAAATTGCCAACAGACACTCGGGAGAAGTGTATGGTGTTTCCTGAAACATCTAAAAAACAAAGCAACAGAGCCTAGGGCACTTCCACTTATGGTCCTATAGCTTAGGGAAATTAAAATCAAAAAGACACAGCCACCCCAAAGTTTGGGACGCCTCTGTTTACAAGAACCTCGTTTACCGCACAAGTTCAATATCACAGAAAGTGAAAAATGGATAAAGAACTTGTGGTACTTACGTACAATGCAGTATCACTCAGCAATGAAATCTATGTCATCAGGCCCATAGAAGCATAATGAGTGGATTCAGGTACGATGATTCTAACTGAAATAAGTCACACAGAAAAGGAAACATCATAAGATATCACTAATACACGGAATGTAAACTGGGCTACAGAGGAACTGAATTCCAAAACAGAACAGGGTCTCAAATTTAGAAAACCAACTTATGCTTGCTTAAGGGGAAAGGTGAGTTGGGGTGCTGCATAAAACCAGAGATTGAAATGAGCACAGATAAAGTTCCTTAAGCCAAATACGGAATAGACAAGAGCTACTCCTTGCTCAACGAAATGGACTCAACACCGCATATTAAACGCCTAAGAATGTACCTGACTAGTAAGTATCTTAAAACCTATGGATTGCTATGTCTCCGAAAGAGAATCAAGCATGTGTACAGGGGCATAAACGCAGCAGTGATAGGATTGGAGAGGTTCGGTGACCAAATGAAGACCCTTTGAAGTCATATTGCATGGTACCCATTCCACGGGTTTCAACTACCCAGGTTTAAGGTATTCTTCCTTCAGCTAAAACATGCATGTGGAACCTAGAGTATGATCAACCATGTGATCGGGAGACGTGTTCAAATATGTCTCAGTTTTCGTACCCTGGTACTCGGGTGAAACATTCCAGACGCTTTACTAACACTCACCCGACATGGAGAGTCAGTCCCTTTAACCTCCTGTTTGGACCAGTTTGTAATTTCTGCAGAAGATGAACAGGAATAGGGAGAACCAATGAGAGACTAGCTGGAGGTGTCTGGACGGGCAAATTTAACTCTCGTTTCCCACCAGGAAGAGGAATTAACCAAAGGCTCAGTGTGCCGTGCCGGAACCAGATTAGGGCCTGAAGCCATCCTGCGGTGTTGCGGCCAGGTCAGAAGAAAGCGAGTTGAAGAAAGGAGCTCAGGGGCACTGTAATTCACAAACCTGCAGAGTTATAAATGACAGCTATCGTCCAAAAATATACTGAAGTAAGGCTGCCAAGAGGACTTGAAAGCGGGGCAGAATTGCAGGAAACCGATTTCAGGAGGTAGACTGGAATTGCATTGAAAGCATAGGAAAAGAGGCAGAACGTCCACAATGATGCACTTGGCCAAAAAGGGCGTATGCGTTTTTTCCTGAATATATTCAGGAAAAAACGCATACGCCCTTTTTGGCCAACCAAGCAAGCTTGCAAAGGAAATCTGCACTACAATGAAGTCTCACTTCCCCCCGGTCAAAAGGGCCATCTGAAAAAAGTGTAAAATCCAGAAAGGCAGGACAGGCCATGGAGAACTGGGAGCCTTGTTATGCTGATGGGCGGGATGTAAATTGCCAACAGACACTCGGGAGAAGTGTATGGTGTTTCCTGAAACATCTAAAAAACAAAGCAACAGAGCCTAGGGCACTTCCACTTATGGTCCTATAGCTTAGGGAAATTAAAATGAAAAAGACACAGCCACCCCAAAGTTTGGGACGCCTCTGTTTACAAGAACCTCGTTTACCGTACAAGTTCAATATCACAGAAAGTGAAAAATGGATAAAGAACTTGTGGTACTTACGTACAATGCAGTATCACTCAGGATGAAATCTATGTCATCAGGCCCGTAGCAGCATAATGAGTGGATTCAGGTACGATGATTCTAACTGAAATAAGTCACACAGAAAAGGAAACATCATAAGATATCACTAATACACGGAATGTAAACTGGGCTACACAGGAACTGAATTCCAAAACAGAACAGGGTCTCAAATTTAGAAAACCAACTTATGCTTGCTTAAGGGGAAAGGTGAGTTGGGGTGCTGCATAAAACCAGAGATTGAAATGAGCACAGATAAAGTTCCTTAAGCCAAATACGGAATAGACAAGAGCTACTCCTTGCTCAACGAAATGGACTCAACACCGCATATTAAACGCCTAAGAATGTACCTGACTAGTAAGTATCTTAAAACCTATGGATTGCTATGTCTCCGAAAGAGAATCAAGCATGTGTACAGGGACATAAACGCAGCAGTGATAGGATTGGAGAGGTTCGGTGAGCAAATGAAGACCCTTTGAAGTCATATTGCATGGTACCCATTCTACGGGTTTCAACTACCCAGGTTTAAGGTATTCTTCCTTCAGCTAAAACATGCATGTGGAACCCAGAGTATGATCAACCGTGTGAACGGGAGACGTGTTCAAATATGTCTCAGTTTTCCTCCCCTGGTACTCGGGTGCAACATTCCAGACGCTTTACTAACACTCTCCCCACTTGGAGAGTCAGCGCCTTTAACCTCCTGTTTGGCCCAGTTTGCAATTTCTGCGGAAGATGAACAGGAATAGGGAGAACCAATGAGAGACTAGCTGGAGGTGTCTGGACGGGCAAATTTAACTCTCATTTCCCACCAGGAAGAGGAACTAACCAAAGGCTCAGCGTGCCGTCCCGGAACCAGATTAGGGCCTGAAGCCATCCTGCGGTGTTGCGGCCAGCTCACAAGAAAGCGAGTTGAAGAAAGGAGCTCAGGGGCACTGTAATTCACAAACCTGCAGAGTTATAAATGACAGCTATCGTCCAAAAATATACTGAAGTAAGGCTGCCAAGAGGACTTGAAAGCGGGGCAGAATTGCAGGAAACCGATTTCAGGAGGTAGACTGGAATTGCATTGAAAGCATAGGAAAAGAGGCAGAACGTCCACAATGATGCACTTGGCCAAAAAGGGTGTATGCGTTTTATCCTGAATATATTCAGGAAAAAACGCATACGCCCTTTTTGGCCAACCAAGCAAGCTTGCAAAGGAAATCTGCACTACAATGAAGTCTCACTTCCCCCCGGTCAAAAGGGACATCTGAAAAAAGTGTAAAATCCAGAAAGGCAGGACAGGCCATGGAGAACTGGGAGCCTTGTTATGCTGATGGGCGGGATGTAAATTGCCAACAGACACTCGGGAGAAGTGTATGGTGTTTCCTGAAACATCTAAAAAACAAAGCAACAGAGCCTAGGGCACTTCCACTTATGGTCCTATAGCTTAGGGAAATTAAAATCAAAAAGACACAGCCACCCCAAAGTTTGGGACGCCTCTGTTTACAAGAACCTCGTTTACCGTACAAGTTCAATATCACAGAAAGTGAAAAATGGATAAAGAACTTGTGGTACTTACGTACAATGCAGTATCACTCAGCAATGAAATCTATGTCATCAGGCCCATAGCAGCATAATGAGTGGATTCAGGTACGATGATTCTAACTGAAATAAGTCACACAGAAAAGGAAACATCATAAGATATCACTAATACACGGAATGTAAACTGGGCTACAGAGGAACTGAATTCCAAAACAGAACAGGGTCTCAAATTTAGAAAACCAACTTATGCTTGCTTAAGGGGAAAGGTGAGTTGGGGTGCTGCATAAAACCAGAGATTGAAATGAGCACAGATAAAGTTCCTTAAGCCAAATACGGAATAGACAAGAGCTACTCCTTGCTCAACGAAATGGACTCAACACCGCATATTAAACGCCTAAGAATGTACCTGACTAGTAACTATCTTAAAACCTATGGATTGCTATGTCTCCGAAAGAGAATCAAGCATGTGTACAGGGGCATAAACGCAGCAGTGATAGGATTGGAGAGGTTCGGTGACCAAATGAAGACCCTTTGAAGTCATATTGCATGGTACCCATTCCACGGGTTTCAACTACCCAGGTTTAAGGTATTCTTCCTTCAGCTAAAACATGCATGTGGAACCTAGAGTATGATCAACCATGTGATCGGGAGACGTGTTCAAATATGTCTCAATTTTCGTACCCTGGTACTCGGGTGAAACATTCCAGACGCTTTACTAACACTCACCCGACATGGAGAGTCAGTCCCTTTAACCTCCTGTTTGGACCAGTTTGTAATTTCTGCGGAAGATGAACAGGAATAGGGAGAACCAATGAGAGACTAGCTGGAGGTGTCTGGACGGGCAAATTTAACTCTCGTTTCCCACCAGGAAGAGGAATTAACCAAAGGCTCAGTGTGCCGTGCCGGAACCAGATTAGGGCCTGAAGCCATCCTGCGGTGTTGCGGCCAGGTCACAAGAAAGCGAGTTGAAGAAAGGAGCTCAGGGGCACTGTAATTCACAAACCTGCAGAGTTATAAATGACAGCTATCGTCCAAAAATATACTGAAGTAAGGCTGCCAAGAGGACTTGAAAGCGGGGCAGTATTGCAGGAAACCGATTTCAGGAGGTAGACTGGAATTGCATTGAAAGCATAGGAAAAGAGGCAGAACGTCCACAATGATGCACTTGGCCAAAAAGGGCGTATGCGTTTTTTCCTGAATATATTCAGGAAAAAACGCATACGCCCTTTTTGGCCAACCAAGCAAGCTTGCAAAGGAAATCTGCACTACAATGAAGTCTCACTTCCCCCCCCCCCCCCGGTCAAAAGGGCCATCTGAAAAAAGTGTAAAATCCAGAAAGGCAGGACAGGCTATGGAGAACTGGGAGCCTTGTTATGCTGATGGGCGGGATGTAAATTCCCAACAGCCCCTCTGTAGAAGTGTATGGTGTTTCCTGAAACATCTAAAAAACAAAGCAACAGAGCCTAGGGCACTTCCACTTATGGTCCTATAGCTTAGGGACATTAAAATCAAAAAGACACAGCCACCCCAAAATTTGGGACGGCTCTTTTTACAGGAATCTCTTCTGCGGCACAAGTTAAATATCCCAGAGAGCAAATAATGGATAAAGAAGTTGCGGTACTTATGTACAACAGAATACCACTCAGCAATGAAATCTATGTCACCAGGCCCGTACCAGCATAATGAGTGGATTGAGGCACGATGATTCTAAGTGAAATAAGTCACACAGAAAAAGAAACATCATAAGGTATCACTAATACACGGAATGTGAACTTGGCTACACATGAACTGAATTCCAAAACAGAACAGGGTCTCAAATTTAGAAAACCAACTTATGCTTGCTTAAGGGGGAAGGTGAGTTGGGGTGCTGCATAAAAGCAGAGTTTGAAATTAGCACAGATACCGTTCCATAAGCCAAATATGTAATAGACAAGACCTACCCCTTGCTCAACGAAATGGATTCAACAATGAGGTATCACCTCACACCTGGTAGAATAGGCATCATAGAAAATCTACAAACAAAAAATGCTGGAAAGGGTGTGGAGAAAAGGAACCCTCTTCCACTATTGTTGGGAATATAAATTGATACAGTCATTATGGAGAACAATATGGAATTTCTTAAGAAACTAACAATAGAATTACCATATGATACAGCAATCCCAGTACTGGACATATACCCAGACAAAACCATAAATCAAAAAGAGTCATTCACCGCAATGCTCATTGCATCACTATTTACAATATCGAGGTAATGGAAGCAACCTAAATGCCCACAGACAGACGAATGCATAAAGCTCTGGTACATATATAAAATGGAATATTACTAAGCCATGAAAAGGAATGAAATTGGGTCATTTGTAGAGACGTCGATGGATCTAGAGACTGTCATACAGAGTGAAGTAAGTCAGAAAGAGAAAAACAAATCTTGTATATTCATGCATATATGTGGAACCTAGAAAAACTGTACAGATTAACCATTTTGCAAGGCATAAATAGAGCAACAGATGTAGACAACAAACGTATGGACAACAAGGGGGGAAAGCTGTTGGGGGGGTGGTGGTGGGAGGAGTTGAGAGACTGGGATTGGCATGTATACATTTATATGTATAAAATAGATAACCAATAAGAACCTGCTGTATAAAAATATAAAATAAAATTCAAAATTAAAAAGAAATAAAATTTAAAAAATAAAACAGAAAAAACAATTATTCCCTGCACATACATGTATTTATATGAATAAATTATTTCCATGCTTATATCTGTAAATACAAAAAAGAGGAATAAAATCTACCTTGAACCAAAAACGAAAAAGAGAAAAAAACACAGAACCCACCAGTTACACAGAGGAAAACCGTATCAGGGCACTTGCTCCAGTTGTAAACAATTCTGAAGTTGGTCAGTGGTGGGGAATCGTCTCCCATTCAGCCAGCAGCCCCCACGCAACAAGCGTCCTCATTGCAAAGCTGGGGCACCGTGCCGAGGCATCTGTGAGTAAACGTGAGCTGAGCCCCAGGCCAGTTGCTGCTGAACTATTCCCACCCGTCCCAGGTAAAACACCTGAATATATACAAGGACTTGAAAGCCTAGAGGAAGGGCCATAGAGCCACACGAGTGACAGCATGCCGGCCGACTTGGTGCCTGCAGGCCAGCCAGGATGGTCCTGGCCCTGGGTGCTCTTCTGGAAGATTTCCATTTCCCTGCCTGAGATACCCGTCCTGTCCCTGCCCCCACTGCTTTTTTCCTTCCTCACCTCTGCCCAGGGAGAAATTCCAGCAGCAGGTATGGGTGACACATCCTCTTCTTTAGCAGGTGGCAGCCTGGCAACTGCTGCAGAAAGTCCAGCAGAGCCCCACTCACACTGGGCCACCCACAAAGCCGTGGCCTCTCACTCCCTCCCACCAGCCCAGCCCCGAGACTGCTGACAGGGCAGAGAAAATGGCGTCAGGCACGGCTGCAGGGGCTCTTGCTGCCTGGAGTGGTATTTATATTGATCTCAACCCAGGCACACCTGGGGAGGGCTGGCCGGCACGGTAAGGCTGCCCAGGTCAGCCAATCATCACCCCTCAGGGGCTCACAGTTGCAGAAAATGGAACTTGCTGAACCGGCCAGGTCCAAGGAACAGGTGTGGGCTCCTGAGAGTCAGGATAGACAAGGGGCTGCAGCTTTGGCTTGTTTTCTAATCATTTTATCTGGCCCATGAGTGGGAGACAACTTCAAGAAAACCCTCTCCTAATGAGAGGAACCCAGGAGTCAGGGAGAGGAGGGGTGGGTGATGGTTGGAGACAGAGGCCTGGTGCCCCGGGTGCAGTGGAAGTCTCTGGAAGACCAGGTGGAGGGAGGCCTCACGGAGTGATGCCCAGGGTCACAGACCTGTCGCAGCTGCTGTTTGTTAGTTCAAGTCCTGCTCTGAGGTGCTCTGTGTCAGCTCTGAGCGACAGGTGAGCTGGGGGTGCTCTGCAATGAGGGCTATGTGCACGGTTCCTGTGTGCCCAGCCCTGCCACGGTACCTGCAAGGGTAGCTCTGTATCCTGGGAGGGGCCTGATCACAAGAGCCCCGTGGGCTGGGGTGGGGGTGGGGTACCTGCCCAGGTGAGCTCCATATTCTGCGATTGGTCTGACCACGAGAGCCCCATGGGCTGCTGGGGACCTGGTAAAGGATGTCAGGACAGTCAGTGAAGCCACCGAGGATATACCTCCAGTTGCTCCTAATTCCTACACCCTGCTGGTCATTCTACCAACCACCAGGACATGGTATTCTGTATTAGTCTTCAATGATGCCTTCTTTTGTATTCCATTAGTCCCAGAGTCACAAGAAATTTTGGCTTGTGAGTGGCAGGACTCAACATACAACTAAAACAATACTTCCGGGCCGTCTG
Source organism: Globicephala melas (assembly GCF_963455315.2). Lineage (NCBI taxonomy): Eukaryota > Metazoa > Chordata > Mammalia > Artiodactyla > Delphinidae > Globicephala > Globicephala melas. Next base: position 324,589 of record NW_027207415.1, read on the forward strand.
GCCCCAAGGGTGCAAAAATTCCCACACCGTCTTTGGGGAAAGCTTAGCTAAAGACCTAAAAGTTCTACCTCTGGAAAAGGAAACCCTCCTTCAATATGCAGACGACATTCTGATCGCCAGCCCTACTAAGGAGGCCTCTGAACTACCAAGCCAATAAAGGATAGAAGTTGTCCAAGAAAAAGCTCAAATATCACAGACTGCGGTGACCTGCCTGGGCTTCATTCTCACACAAGGTCAGAGAAGCCCATCCCAGGAAAGGGAAGAAACCATTTTCAGCCTTACCCCTTTCTAAAACTAGAAGACAGCTTAGGGGTTCCTGGGGAGGCCAGGGTTTGCTGCTTCTGGATCCCTAACTACAGTCTACTAGCTGGGCCTCTATATGAAACACTGAAAGGAAAAGATGATGATCCTTTTGAATAGAATCCAGAAGTGGCCTTTCAAGAATGGAAAGAGCAGTCAATTCAGACCCTTGCCCTGGAACTCCCTAATTTAGCTAAACCCTTTGGCCTTTACATTCCCGGTGAAAGGTGAATCGCCATTGGAGAATTAGTGCAAAAACTGGGACCACTTGAAATGGAACAATGCAAGAATGCCATCCAGGTAGGATAAACTACGGTCACGAAGGGGCTTGGCCCACTGCCACATCTGGCCAAGATACTGGCGGTATCTAAAAACCTGGAAATCAGCAGCCCAAAAGGCCACCTCCCTCCTAAGGGAAAAGGACCCCACGTGGTGATCCTAACCACCAACCATGCCCTGAAGTTGCAGGGTTCGCTCCGTGGGCACACCGACCTCGAGTGAGGAGACCCTCCAACTCCAACATCCAGAGAGATAACCGGGGGCAACAGGGCACCATGACGACTCGTGTGAACATCACTTGACCTGGAGTTTCTCTCATAAAACAACAAGAGTGTGTCCCAAAAGAGTAGACTACTGCTTGCAGGACTTACTGCACCCAGAGGGGAGCTAATAATCTTGGCGGGGGAACCGTATATCACACTGTCACCATAGAAAAGCCTACAGACACCGTGATGATGGTGGCCAATAAGACCGGCTGGACTCCTGTTTACTTCCAAAGGCTGTTGACTCAGTAGCCATCATGGTCCTTATCACCACTGACCCTGGACTGTCTGGGAGTTGAGCGGGCAGGGCTCTGACACCTGGTGCTGTTTGTACGTTAATTCAGGGGCCTAATTGAAGAAAGCGCAGACTACTGGTCAGAGCATCTAGGCTGGCAGAAACGGTCAGCCTAAGGTGGCCGAACAAATGTGGGGCGGGGTGAAACTGGCCCCCACAGCGTCTCTGCACATCTCTTTCCTGGACCCTTAAAGGTCATTAGAATCTATAACACTTCCAATGCTGGTGCTCAGGTGGACGAGCAGGGAGGCAGGGGTCCTGGGGACAATCAACGTCACCGGGAGGCTGCTGGGGAGAAGTTCTGACCCTCGCCCCAGGGTATGAGGGCTCCCAACTCAGCACTCAGCAGTTACAGAAGAAGGGTCTGCACCCTCAGCACTCCAAGAATGAGGAACGGGACAAAAGGCAGAGGAGGGGTTTGTCCCCAGCAAAGCCCATTAAAAATCCCTGGGAGATAAAAATAGAATCTGGGCAATAAAGTCAAGTCTAACCTTTTCTATCCTTTGTGCTTTGTCTAATTTCATGTGCTCCTAGGGTCCCGCATGCAGAGGTTCCACACCCGGCACTTCAGACCAGATTTCCTAGTGCAGAATGGCTGGGTCGACACCTCAGCTCCTGGGGCCCAGTGCAGACTCCACGATATAGAGCCTGAGCTACAGCCAACCCGGCCCTCGAGAGCTCCGCCGCCTCCCTCCCTCCCACTGACTCTGACAGGATCTCTACACAGCAGCCCAGCCCACAGCCCACGGGGTAGTGCATGCTCTCACCTCTCCATTCTCTGATCAAAATATAAAGTTTCCTTTGCTTGTGAACCAAACTCAGTCTCGATCTGTTGGCCCCAATGACACTGGGCAGGGGGACACTTGTTGGGGTCCACTCTGGAGGATCAGTAACAGAAATTGAGACTATTGTAACCTCAATGAACAGATGTGTGAGCCAAACTGTAGTTAACATAGAACAGTGTATAAGGCTCGGGTAAAATAAGATGTTTCTAACACTTCCATTTGATATTTCCATCACTTTTTATAAGCAAGTTCAGTGAAAAGGTTTGTCTTATTTGTCAGGTCAATATTAGAGAAACGAAGTGATTTCTTTCCAAGGATGTACATCTAATAATCTTGGTTAAACCTTCAATCTTGTTTTAAATGCTTTTCCATTGAAAATGATACCTCTCTTTCAGCTCCCCCATTTCTGAGAAGTATAAAATCTTATAATTTATTATTACCAAAGGGGAAAGGTGGGAGGAGGGATAAATTAACAGTTTGGAATTAACACATACACACTGCTATGTATAAAATAGATCATCAACAAGGAACTACTGTATAGCACAGGGAACTACACTCAACATTTTGCAATAACCTATAAGGGGAAATAATCTGAAAAAGAATAGATATTTTTATTGACATCATCTATCAATGATAGTTAAAGTGTAGCCTAAGGGAAGCTGGTGGTGAGTGCTTCTGACCCTGAAGACTTCAATCATCTAAAGTTTGGACTCTGCCTACTTCCCAAGGCCCTTAATGAACATATGTGTAGCCGTAGCTTAAAAACTTCCCCAGTTTGGGTTTCGGGGAGACACTGATTTTGAAAAAGCCCTGGTGTTCTCCTTACATGAATGGGACTCTTCCTACTGCTAAAACATGTCTGTCACACCCAGAGGATGGTATACCGTCTGATCGGGAAGAGTTTGGAAAAGGCATCTCATCTCCTCATCTCCTGGTGCTCGGGTTCACCCCTCCAGCGTCTTTACTAACAGTCTCCCCACTTGGAGATGTCAGCACTGTCAACATCCTGTTGCGTACAGTTTGGAATTTGTCCAGAGGATGAAGCGGAAGGATGAGGAACAATGAGAGACAAGTCCTAGGTGTTCAGACAGGCACATGTCACTCTAATTTCCAATCAGGAAGACGAATTGACCAAAGGCTAGGGTTGCCCATGGAAACAGTATAGGGCTTGAGGAAATCCCGCTGCTTTGTGGCCAGTTCCCATAAACACAAGTTGAACAATGGAACTCAGGGGCAGTAAAATTCACAAAACTGCAGAGTTGAAAATATCCATCACTGAAAAATGTCTTGAGGAAAGTCAGAGAAAAGGACTTGTAAGCAAGGGAGAATGGCAGGAAAGGGATTTGAGGAGGTAGAAAGGACTCGCCATTAAGCACAAGAAAAGGAGCTGAACATTGCCAACATTGCCAACATTGCAGTTGGCCAAAAAGGGTGTATGCGTTTTTTTCTGTATATATTCAAGAAAAGGGCATACACTTTTTTAGCCAACCAAACAGGTGGGCACTGGAAGTCAATACTACAAAAGATATCACTTCGCATCAGTCAGAAGAGCCATCCTCATAAAGCGTAAACAACAGAAATGCAGGACAGGGCAACGAGAAGAGGGAGCCCTGTGAGACTTATAGTGGAAATGTATATTGCCAACGGCCATTCTGGAGAAGTGTATTGTGTTTACTAAAGCATCTAAAAAATGAGCTACAGAGCATAGGGCACTTGCACTCATGGGCGTATATCTTGGGAAAAACAAAAATCGAGAGGACACAGGCACCCCAATGTTTACCCCCTCTCTGTTTAAAAGATCCTCGACTAGGATATAACTTAAATGTCTCTGGAGGGAAAAAATGGATAGAGATGTGGTACTTAGGTAGAGTGGAATATTATTCAGCCTGGAAATCAATGAAATATGGCCAGTTGTAACAACTCCGGAGGAGTTACGTATGATCATTCTAAGTGACAGAATTCAAAAAGAAAAAGACACATATCATAAGATATCACTTAAAGGTGGAATCCAAAATGGCTACACATGAAATAAATTACAAAACAAAAACATAGTCAAATATGTAGAAAACACGCATAAGGCTGCTAAACGGGAAAGGTGGGGAGGGGTGAGGCATCATCCAGGAGGTTGAAATTAGCAAAGATACCATTCCAAATACCAAACTGATAATCAACAAGGCCTACACGGTAGCTAAAAGAACTGCACTCAGCACACTCAAGTCACCGGAAAAGAATATATACGACTGGTAAGAATCTGAAAAAGAATTTATTGATGACTCTCTGTACGTGAATCAAGTGGATGTACAGCAGCAAGAAACAGAGCTTTGAAAATCAGCTGTAACCAATATAGTAATAAATTGAAAAAAATAAACGACAGAGAGACAGAGAAAACCTCTTACAACTTTTCCTCAGGGACGGTGATGCAACATGGATTGAACACATCTAGACCCACAGCAGGATGAGACATAAGGCTGGAAACTGTTTGCGCTAAGAGAAATGTGAGGTTGGGTGAGGAAATGCACACCCTTTAAAGTAATACTACCTGGTACCCATTCAATGGGTCCCAAATCTGCAGGTTCAAGGGATCTTCCTACAGCTAAAACATGCATGGAAAACCCAGAGGACTGTACACCATGTGATCGGGAGATGTGTCTAAAATGCACCTCATTTATCCTCTCCTGGTGCTCCTGTTCACCATTCCAGCCATGTTACTTAGAATCTCCCCACTTGGAGAATCAGCACATTTAAACTTCTGTTTCACACATTTTGCAAATTGTGAGGAGGATGAACGGGAAGAGGGGGAACCAATGAGAGAATAGTTGTAGGGGTTTGGACGGGCACATATCACTCTAATTTCCCATTAAGAATAAGAATTAAAGAAAGGCTCAGCCTGCCTCGCCGGAGCCAAAATAGGGCCTGAAGCAATCCTGCGGGTTTGAGGCCAGCTCACAAAAGAGCAACTTAAAAAATGGAGCTCAGGGTCACTGCAATTCACAAACCTGCAGAGTTATAAATGAAAACTAATGTCCAAAAATATGTTGAGGTAAGGCAAAGAAGAGGATCTGAATGCAAGACAGAATTGCAAGAAACAGATTTCAAGAGATAGATTGGACTCGTCTTTAACGCACATGAAAAGCGGCAGAATTTCGACAATGATGCAGTTGGCCCAAAAGGGCGTATGCGTTTTTTCCTGATTATATCCAGGAAAAAACGCATACGCACTTTATGGGCAACGAAGCAAGCAAGCAATGCAAATGTGCACAACAAAGAAGTCTCACTTCCCACCGGTCAAAAGGGCCATCCTAAAAAATTGTAAAAACCAGAAATGCAGGACAGGCCATGGAGAACAGGGAGCCTTTATACGCTGATGGGCAGTGTGTGAACTGCCGAGAGCCACTCTGGAGAAGTGTATGGTGGTTCCTAAATCATCTAAAAAACAGAGCTACAGAGCATAGGACACTTCCAATCATGGGAGTATATCTAGGGAAGTCTAAAAATCAACAAGACACAAGCACACCACAGTTTAGGGCTACTCTGTTTACAAGAACCTCAACTTCAGTACACCTTAAATATCCCAGGAAAGAGAACAATGGATAAAGAAGATGTGGTACTTATGTACAATGGAATATCTCTTCACCATGAAATCAATGTAATAAGGCTAGTAGAAGGATAAAGAGTGGATTTAGGTCCGATAATACTACTTGAAATAAGTCAAACAGAAAAAGAAACATATCATAAGATATCACTTATAGAGGGAGGGTAAATATGGCTGCACAAGAAATGAATTACAGAACAGAACAGTGTCTCACATTTAGAAAACACACTTATGTCAGCTTAAGGGGAAAGGAGAGGTGGGGTGATGCATAAAACCAGAGTTTGAAATTAGCACAGATACCGTTCAATAAACCAAATAGGTATTAGACAAGATCTACACCTTGCTCAATGAACTGGCCTCAACACACCCTATACACCGCAGAGAAATATATCTGAGTAATAAGAATCTTAAAACCCATGTATTGATATATCTCCATAAGGGAATCAAGTGTGTGCAGAGCGGCACAAACACAGCAGTGAAAATGAGCTAAACCCCATTATAGAAATAAATTTTAAAAACAAAACGCTGAAACAATGAAAGAGAGAAAAATTCTTACAAAATTCGCTCAGGGGCTGTGATGCAACCTGGATTGACCACATATAAAACCACAGCTGGATAAGACATAAGGCTGGACACTTGGGGCTGAGAGGATTGGTGAGCTTTGGTGAGCAACTGCCGAAAGTTTAATGCAATACTTCATGCTACTCAGTCCAAGGGTCCCAGCACTCCAGGTTGAAGGGAATCTTCCTACAGCTAAACCATGCTTGGGAAACCCAGCGACTGGTATACCATATGATCGGGAAAGGTTTCTAAAACGCACCTCATTTTTCCTCTCCTGGGGCTCCGGATCGACATTCCAGCCGCTTTACTAACAACATCCCCACATGGAGTCAATGCCTTTAAGTTCTGGTATCGCACAGTCTGCAGTTAGTGCGGAGGATGAATGGGAATGGGGGAACCAGTGAGAAACAAGCTGTAGTGGTTTCAATGGGCACATGTCACACTAATGTCACATCAGTAAGAAGAATTAACCAAAGGCACAGCAAGGTGCCCCAGAAGAAAAATAGGGCTTCAAGGAATCCTGTGGTTATGGGGCAAGACCACAAAAATAAGAGCTGAAAAGTGGGGCTAAGGGCCACTGCAATTCAAAAACCTGCAGAGTTATAAAGGCCAACTATTTTCAAAAAATATATTGAGGTAAGGCTATGAAGAGTCATTGAAAGCAAGGCAGAATTGCAGGAAACCGATTTCAGGAGGTAGACTGGAATTGCATTGAAAACATATGAAGAGAGCCAGAACCTCGACAATGATGCACTTGGCCAAAAAGGGCGTATGTGTATTTTCCTGAATATATTCAGGAAAAAACGCATACACACTTTTTGGTCAACCAAGCAAGCTTGCAAAGGAAATCTGCAGTACAATGAAGTCTCACTTACACCTGGTCAAAAGGGCAATCTGAAAAAAGTGTAAAATCCATAAAGGCACGACACGGCATGGAGAACTGGGAGCCTTCTGATGCTGATGGGCGGGATGTAAATTGCCAACAGCCACTCTGGAGAAGTGTATGGTGTTTCCCGAAACATCTAAAAAACAAAGCAACAGAGCCTAGGGCACTTCCACGTATGGTCCTATAGCTTAGGGAAATTAAAATCAAAAAGACACAGCCACCCCAAAGTTTGGGACGCCTCTGTTTACAAGAACCTCGTTTACAGTACAAGTTCAATATTGCAGAAAGTGAAAAATGGGTAAAGAAGTTGTGGTATTTACGTACAATGCAGTATCACTCAGCAATGATATCTATGTCATCAGGCCCGTAGCAGCACAATGAGTGTATTCAGGTATGGTGATTCTAACTGAAATAAGTCACACAGAAAAAGAAACATTAAAAAATATCACTAATACACTGAATGTAAACTTGGCTACAGAGGAACTGAATTCCAAAACAGAACAGGGTCTCAAATTTAGAAAAGCAACTTATGCTTGCTTAAGGAGAAAGTTGAGTTGGGGTGCTGCATAAAACCAGAGATTGAAATGAGCACAGATAAAGTTCCTTAAGCCAAATATGGAATAGACAAGAGCTACTCCTTGCTCAATGAAATGGACTCAACACCGCATATTAAACGCCTAAGAATGTACCTGACTAGTAAGTATCTTAAAACCTATGGATTGCTATGTCTCCAAAAGAGAATCAAGCGTGTGTACAGGGGCATAAACGCAGCAGTGATAGGATTGGAGAGGTTCGGTGAGCAAATGAAGACCCTTTGAAGTCATATTGCATGGTACCCATTCCACGGGTCTCAACTCTCCAAGTTTAAGGTATTCTTCCTTCAGCTAAAACATGCATGTGGAACCCAGAGTATGATCAACCGTGTGATCGGGAGACGTTTTCAGATATGTCTCAGTTTTCGTCCCCTGGTACTTGGGTGCAACATTCCAGACGCTTTACTAACAATCTCCCCACTTGGAGAGTCAGTGCCTTTAACCTCCTGTTTGGCCCAGTTTGCAATTTCTGCGGAAGATGAACAGGAATAGGGAGAACCAATGAGAGACTAGCTGGAGGTGTCTGGACGGGCAAATTTAACTCTCATTTCCCACCAGGAAGAGGAAATAACCAAAGGCTCAGCGTGCCGTGCCAGAACCAGATTAGGGCCTGAAGCAATCTTGCGGTGTTGCGGCCAGCTCACAAGAAAGCGAGTTGAAGAAAAGAGCTCAGGGGCACTGTAATTCACAAACCTGCAGAGTTATAAATGACAGCTATTGTCCAAAAATATACTGAAGTAAGGCTGCCAAGAGGACTTGAAAGCGGGGCAGAATTGCAGGAAACCGATTTCAGGAGGTAGACTGGAATTGCATTGAAAGCATAGGAAAAGAGGCAGAACGTCCACAATGATGCACTTGGCCAAAAAGGGCGTATGCGTTTTTTCCTGAATATATTCAGGAAAAAACGCATACGCCATTTTTGGCCAACCAAGCAAGCTTGCAAAGGAAATCTGCACTACAATGAAGTCTCACTTCCCCCCGGTCAAAAGGGCCATCTGAAAAAAGTGTAAAATCCAGCAAGGCAGGACAGGCCATGGAGAACTGGGAGCCTTGTTATGCTGATGAGCGGGATGTACATTGCCAACAGACACTCGGGAGAAGTGTATGGTGTTTCCTGAAACATCTAAAAAACAAAGCAACAGAGCCTAGGGCACTTCCACTTATGGTCCTATAATTTGGGAAATTAAATTCAAAAAGACACAGCCATCCCAAAGTTTGGGACGGCTCTGTTTAAAACAACCTCGTTTACGGTACAAATTCAATATCACAGAAAGTGAGAAATGGATAAAGAAGTTGTGGTACTCACGTACAATGCAGAATCACTCAGCAATGAAATCTATGTCATCAGGCCCATAGCAGCATAATGAGTGGATTCAGGTACGATGATTCGAACTGAAACAAGTCACACAGAAAAAGAAACATCATAAGATATCAGTAATACACGGAATGTAAACTTGGCTACACAGGAACTGAATTACAGAACAGAACAGGGTCTCAAATTTAGAAAACCAACTTATGCTTGCTTAAGGGGAAAGGTGAGTTGGGGTGCTGCATAAAACCAGAGATTGAAATGAGCACAGATAAAGTTCCTTAAGCCAAATATGGAATAGACAAGAGCTACTCCTTGCTCAACGAAATGGACTCAACACCCCATATTAAACGCCTAAGAATGTACCTGACTAGTAAGTATCTTAAAACCTATGGATTGCTATGTCTCCAAAAGAGAATCAAGCGTGTGTACAGGGGCATAAACGCAGCAGTGATAGGATTGGAGAGGTTCGGTGAGCAAATGAAGACCCTTTGAAGTCATATTGCATGGTACCCATTCCACGGGTCTCAACTCTCCAGGTTTAAGGTATTCTTCCTTCAGCTAAAACATGCATGTGGAACCCAGAGTATGATCAACCGTGTGATCGGGACACGTGTTCAAATATGTCTCAGTTTTCCTCCCCTGGTACTCGGGTGCAACATTCCAGACGCTTTACTAACACTCTCCCCACTTGGAGAGTCAGCGCCTTTAACCTCCTGTTTGGCCCAGTTTGCAATTTCTGCGGAAGATGAACAGGAATAGGGAGAACCAATGAGAGACTAGCTGGAGGTGTCTGGACGGGCAAATTTAACTCTCATTTCCCACCAGGAAGAGGAAATAACCAAAGGCTCAGCGTGCCGTGCCGGAACAAGATTAGGGCCTGAAGCCATCTTGCTGTGTTGCGGCCAGCTCACAAGAAAGCGAGTTGAAGAAAGGAGCTCAGGGGCACTGTAATTCACAAAACTGTAGAGTTATAAATGACAGCTTTCGTCCAAAAATATACTGAAGTAAGGCTGCCAAGAGGACTTGAAAGCGGGGCAGAATTGCAGGAAACCGATTTCAGGAGGTAGACTGGAATTGCATTTCAAGCATAGGAAAAGAGGCAGAACGTCCACAATGATGCACTTGGCCAAAAAGGGCGCATGCGTTTTTTCCTGAATATATTCAGGAAAAAACGCATGCGCCCTTTTTGGCCAACCAAGCAAGCTTACAATGGAAATCGGCACTACAATGAAGTCTCACTTCCCCCCGGTCAAAAGGGACATCTGAAAAAAGTGTAAAATCCAGAAAGGCAGGACAGGCCATGGAGAACTGGGAGCCTTGTTATGCTGATGGGCGGAATGTAAATTGCCAACAGCCACTTGGGAGAAGTGTATGGTGTTTCCTGAAACATCTAAAAAACAAAGTAACAAAGCCTAGGGCACTTCCACTTATGGTCCTATAGCTTAGGGAAATTAAAATCAAAAAGACACAGCCACCCCAAAGTTTGGGACGCCTCTGTTTACAAGAACCTCATTTACAGTACAAGTTCAATATCACAGAAAGTGAAAAATGGATAAAGAACTTGTGGTACTTACGTACAATGCAGTATCACTCAGCAATGAAATCTATGTCATCAGGCCCATAGCAGCATAATGAGTGGATTCAGGTACGATGATTCTAACTGAAATAAGTCACACAGAAAAAGAAACATCATAAGATATCACTAATACACGGAATGTAAACTTGGCTACACAGGAACTGAATTCCAAAACAGAACAGGGTCTCAAATTTAGAAAACCAACTTATGCTTGCTTAAGGGAAAAGGTGAGTTAGGGGGCTGCATAAAACCAGAGATTGAAATGAGCACAGATAAAGTTCCTTAAGCCAAATATGGAATAGACAAGAGCTACTCCTTGCTCAACGAAATGGACTCAACACCCCATATTAAACGCCTAAGAATGTACCTGACTAGTAAGTATCTTAAAACCTATGGATTGCTATGTCTCCAAAAGAGAATCAAGCGTGTGTACAGGGGCATAAACGCAGCAGTGATAGGATTGGAGAGGTTCGGTGAGCAAATGAAGACCCTTTGAAGTCATATTGCATGGTACCCATTACACGGGTCTCAACTCTCCAGGTTTAAGGTATTCTTCCTTCAGCTAAAACATGCATGCGGAACCCAGAGTATGATCAACCGTGTGAATGGGAGACGTGTTCAAATATGTCTCAGTTTTCCTCCTCTGGTACTCGGGTGAAACATTCCAGACGGTTTACTCACACCCTCCCCACTTGGAGAGTCAGCGCCGTTAACCTACTGTTTGGGCCAGTTTGCAATTTCTGTGGAAGATGAACAGGAATAGGGAGAACCAATGAGAGACTAGCTGGAGGTGTCTGGACGGGCAAATTTAACTCTCATTTCCCACCAGGAAGAGGAAATAACCAAAGGCTCAGCGTGCCGTGCCGGAACCAGATTAGGGCCTGAAGCCATCTTGCTGTGTTGCGGCCAGCTCAAAAGAAAGCGAGTTGAAGAAAGGAGCTCAGGGGCACTGTAATTCACAAAACTGTAGAGTTATAAATGACAGCTATCGTCCAAAAATATACTGAAGTAACGCTGCCAAGAGGACTTGAAAGCAGGGCAGAATTGCAGGAAACCGATTTCAGGAGGTAGACTGGAATTGCATTGAAAGCATAGGAAAAGAGGCAGAACGTCCACAATGATGCACTTGGCCAAAAAGGGCGTATGCGTTTTTTCCTGAATATATTCAGGAAAAAACGCATACGCGCTTTTTGGCCAACCAAGCAAGCTTGCAAAGGAAATCTGCACTACAATGAAGTCTCACTTCCCCCCGGTCAAAAGGGCCATCTGAAAAAAGTGTAAAATCCAGAAAGGCAGGACAGGCCATGGAGAACTGGGAGCCTTGTTATGCTGATGGGCGGGATGTAAACTGCCAACAGACACTTGGGAGAAGTGTATGGTGTTTCCTGAAACATCTAAAAAACTAAGCAACAGAGCCTAGGGCACTTCCACTTATGGTCCTATAGCTTAGGGAAATTAAAATCAAAAAGACACAGCCACCCCAAAGTTTGGGACGCCTCTGTTTACAAGAACCTCGTTTACAGTACAAGTTCAATATCACAGAAAGTGAAAAATGGATAAAGAACTTGTGGTACTTACGTACAATGCAGTATCACTCAGCAATGAAATCTATGTCATCAGGCCCATAGCAGCATAATGAGTGGATTCAGGTACGATGATTCTAACTGAAATAAGTCACACAGAAAAAGAAACATCATAAGATATCACTAATACACGGAATGTAAACTTGGCTACACAGGAACTGAATTCCAAAACAGAACAGGGTCTCAAATTTAGAAAACCAACTTATGCTTGCTTAAGGGAAAAGGTGAGTTAGGGGGCTGCATAAAACCAGAGATTGAAATGAGCACAGATAAAGTTCCTTAAGCCAAATATGGAATAGACAAGAGCTACTCCTTGCTCAACGAAATGGACTCAACACCCCATATTAAACGCCTAAGAATGTACCTGACTAGTAAGTATCTTAAAACCTATGGATTGCTATGTCTCCAAAAGAGAATCAAGCGTGTGTACAGGGGCATAAACGCAGCAGTGATAGGATTGGAGAGGTTCGGTGAGCAAATGAAGACCCTTTGAAGTCATATTGCATGGTACCCATTACACGGGTCTCAACTCTCCAGGTTTAAGGTATTCTTCCTTCAGCTAAAACATGCATGTGGAACCCAGAGTATGATCAACCGTGTGAATGGGAGACGTGTTCAAATATGTCTCAGTTTTCCTCCCCTGGTACTCGGGTGAAACATTCCAGACGGTTTACTCACACCCTCCCCACTTGGAGAGTCAGCGCCGTTAACCTCCTGTTTGGGCCAGTTTGCAATTTCTGTGGAAGATGAACAGGAATAGGGAGAACCAATGAGAGACTAGCTGGAGGTGTCTGGACGGGCAAATTTAACTCTCATTTCCCACCAGGAAGAGGAAATAACCAAAGGCTCAGCGTGCCGTGCCGGAACCAGATTAGGGCCTGAAGCCATCTTGCTGTGTTGCGGCCAGCTCAAAAGAAAGCGAGTTGAAGAAAGGAGCTCAGGGGCACTGTAATTCACAAAACTGTAGAGTTATAAATGACAGCTATCGTCCAAAAATATACTGAAGTAAGGCTGCCAAGAGGACTTGAAAGCGGGGCAGAATTGCAGGAAACCGATTTCAGGAGGTAGACTGGAATTGCATTGAAAGCATAGGAAAAGAGGCAGAACGTCCACAATGATGCACTTGGCCAAAAAGGGCGTATGCGTTTTTTCCTGAATATATTCAGGAAAAAACGCATACGCGCTTTTTGGCCAACCAAGCAAGCTTGCAAAGGAAATCTGCACTACAATGAAGTCTCACTTCCCCCCGGTCAAAAGGGCCATCTGAAAAAAGTGTAAAATCCAGAAAGGCAGGACAGGCCATGGAGAACTGGGAGCCTTGTTATGCTGATGGGCGGGATGTAAACTGCCAACAGACACTTGGGAGAAGTGTATGGTGTTTCCTGAAACATCTAAAAAACAAAGCAACAGAGCCTAGGGCACTTCCACTTATGGTCCTATAGCTTAGGGAAATTAAAATCAAAAAGACACAGCCACCCCAAAGTTTGGGACGCCTCTGTTTACAAGAACCTCGTTTACAGTACAAGTTCAATATCACAGAAAGTGAAAAATGGATAAAGAACTTGTGGTACTTACGTACAATGCAGTATCACTCAGCAATGAAATCTATGTCATCAGGCCCATAGCAGCATAATGAGTGGATTCAGGTACGATGATTCTAACTGAAATAAGTCACACAGAAAAAGAAACATCATAAGATATCACTAATACACGGAATGTAAACTTGGCTACACAGGAACTGAATTCCAAAACAGAACAGGGTCTCAAATTTAGAAAACCAACTTATGCTTGCTTAAGGGGAAAGGTGAGTTGGGGTGCTGCATAAAACCAGAGATTGAAATGAGCACAGATAAAGTTCCTTAAGCCAAATATGGAATAGACAAGAGCTACTCCTTGCTCAACGAAATGGACTCAACACCGCATATTAAACGCCTAAGAATGTACCTGACTAGTAAGTATCTTAAAACCTATGGATTGCTATGTCTCCAAAAGAGAATCAAGCGTGTGTACAGGGGCATAAACGCAGCGGTGATAGGATTGGAGAGGTTCGGTGAGCAAATGAAGACCCTTTGAAGTCATATTGCATGGTACCCATTACACGGGTCTCAACTCTCCAGGTTTAAGGTATTCTTCCTTCAGCTAAAACATGCATGTGGAACCCAGAGTATGATCAACCGTTGAATGGGAGACGTGTTCAAATATGTCTCAGTTTTCCTCCCCTGGTACTCGGGTGCAACATTCCAGACGGTTTACTCACACCCTCCCCACTTGGAGAGTCAGCGCCTTTAACCTCCTGTTTGGCCCAGTTTGCAATTTCTGTGGAAGATGAACAGGAATAGGGAGAACCAATGAGAGACTAGCTGGAGGTGTCTGGACGGGCAAATTTAACTCTCATTTCCCACCAGGAAGAGGAAATAACCAAAGGCTCAGCGTGCCGTGCCGGAACCAAATTAGGGCCTGAAGCCATCTTGCGGTGTTGCGGCCAGCTCAAAAGAAAGCGAGTTGAAGAAAGGAGCTCAGGGGCACTGTAATTCACAAAACTGTAGAGTTATAAATGACAGCTATCGTCCAAAAATATACTGAAGTAACGCTGCCAAGAGGACTTGAAAGCAGGGCAGAATTGCAGGAAACCGATTTCAGGAGGTAGACTGGAATTGCATTGAAAGCATAGGAAAAGAGGCAGAACGTCCACAATGATGCACTTGGCCAAAAAGGGCGTATGCGTTTTTTCCTGAATATATTCAGGAAAAAACGCATACGCCATTTTTGGCCAACCAAGCAAGCTTGCAAAGGAAATCGGCACTACAATGAAGTCTCACTTCCCCCCGGTCAAAAGGGCCATCTGAAAAAAGTGTAAAATCCAGAAAGGCAGGACAGGCCATGGAGAACTGGGAGCCTTGTTATGCTGATGGGCGGGATGTAAACTGCCAACAGACACTTGGGAGAAGTGTATGGTGTTTCCTGAAACATCTAAAAAACAAAGCAACAGAGCCTAGGGCACTTGCACTTATGGTCCTATAGCTTAGGGAAATTAAATTCAAAAAGATACAGCCACCCCAAAGTTTGGGACGGCTCTGTTTAAAACAACCTCGTTTACGGTACAAATTCAATATCACAGAAAGTGAGAAATGGATAAAGAAGTTGTGGTACTCACGTACAATGCAGAATCACTCAGCAATGAAATCTATGTCATCAGGCCCATAGCAGCATAATGAGTGGATTCAGGTACGATGATTCGAACTGAAACAAGTCACACAGAAAAAGAAACATCATAAGATATCAGTAATACACGGAATGTAAACTTGGCTACACAGGAACTGAATTACAGAACAGAACAGGGTCTCAAATTTAGAAAACCAACTTATGCTTGCTTAAGGGGAAAGGTGAGTTGGGGTGCTGCATAAAACCAGAGATTGAAATGAGCACAGATAAAGTTCCTTAAGCCAAATATGGAATAGACAAGAGCTACTCCTTGCTCAACGAAATGGACTCAACACCCCATATTAAACGCCTAAGAATGTACCTGACTAGTAAGTATCTTAAAACCTATGGATTGCTATGTCTCCAAAAGAGAATCAAGCGTGTGTACAGGGGCATAAACGCAGCAGTGATAGGATTGGAGAGGTTCGGTGAGCAAATGAAGACCCTTTGAAGTCATATTGCATGGTACCCATTCCACGGGTCTCAACTCTCCAGGTTTAAGGTATTCTTCCTTCAGCTAAAACATGCATGTGGAACCCAGAGTATGATCAACCGTGTGATCGGGACACGTGTTCAAATATGTCTCAGTTTTCCTCCCCTGGTACTCGGGTGAAACATTCCAGACGCTTTACTAACACTCTCCCGACTTGGAGAGTCAGCGCCTTTAACCTCCTGTTTGGCCCAGTTTGCAATTTCTGCGGAAGATGAACAGGAATAGGGAGAACCAATGAGAGACTAGCTGGAGGTGTCTGGACGGGCAAATTTAACTCTCATTTCCCACCAGGAAGAGGAAATAACCAAAGGCTCAGCGTGCCGTGCCGGAACAAGATTAGGGCCTGAAGCCATCCTGCGGTGTTGCGGCCAGCTCACAAGAAAGCGAGTTGAAGAAAGGAGCTCAGGGGCACTGTAATTCACAAAACTGTAGAGTTATAAATGACAGCTTTCGTCCAAAAATATACTGAAGTAAGGCTGCCAAGAGGACTTGAAAGCGGGGCAGAATTGCAGGAAACCGATTTCAGGAGGTAGACTGGAATTGCATTTCAAGCATAGGAAAAGAGGCAGAACGTCCACAATGATGCACTTGGCCAAAAAGGGCGTATGCGTTTTTTCCTGAATATATTCAGGAAAAAACGCATGCGCCCTTTTTGGCCAACCAAGCAAGCTTACAATGGAAATCGGCACTACAATGAAGTCTCACTTCCCCCCGGTCAAAAGGGACATCTGAAAAAAGTGTAAAATCCAGAAAGGCAGGACAGGCCATGGAGAACTGGGAGCCTTGTTATGCTGATGGGCGGGATGTAAATTGCCAACAGCCACTCGGGAGAAGTGTATGGTGTTTCCTGAAACATCTAAAAAACAAAGCAACAAAGCCTAGGGCACTTCCCCTTATGGTCCTATAGCTTAGGGAAATTAAAATCAAAAAGACACAGCCACCCCAAAGTTTGGGACGCCTCTGTTTACAAGAACCTCATTTACAGTACAAGTTCAATATCACAGAAAGTGAAAAATGGATAAAGAACTTGTGGTACTTACGTACAATGCAGTATCACTCAGCAATGAAATCTATGTCATCAGGCCCGTAGCAGCATAATGAGTGGATTCAGGTACGATGATTCTAACTGAAATAAGTCACACAGAAAAAGAAACATCATAAGATATCACTAATACACGGAATGTAAACTTGGCTACACAGGAACTGAATTCCAAAACAGAACAGGGTCTCAAATTTAGAAAACCAACTTATGCTTGCTTAAGGGGAAAGGTGAGTTGGGGTGCTGCATAAAACCAGAGATTGAAATGAGCACAGATAAAGTTCCTTAAGCCAAATATGGAATAGACAAGAGCTACTCCTTGCTCAACGAAATGGACTCAACACCGCATATTAAACGCCTTAGAATGTACCTGACTAGTAAGTATCTTAAAACCTATGGATTGCTATGTCTCAGAAAGAGAATCAAGCATGTGTACAGGGGCATAAACGCAGCAGTGATAGGATTGGAGAGGTTCGGTGAGCAAATGAAGACCCTTTGAAGTCATATTGCATGGTACCCATTACACGGGTCTCAACTCTCCAGGTTTAAGGTATTCTTCCTTCAGCTAAAACATGCATGTGGAAACCAGAGCATGATCAACCATGTGAATGGGAGACGTGTTCAAATATGTCTCAGTTTTCCTCCCCTGGTACTCGGGTGCAACATTCCAGACGGTTTACTCACACCCTCCCCACTTGGAGAGTCAGCGCCTTTAACCTCCTGTTTGGCCCAGTTTGCAATTTCTGTGGAAGATGAACAGGAATAGGGAGAACCAATGAGAGACTAGCTGGAGGTGTCTGGACGGGCAAATTTAACTCTCATTTCCCACCAGGAAGAGGAAATAACCAAAGGCTCAGCGTGCCGTGCCGGAACCAGATTAGGGCCTGAAGCCATCCTGCGGTGTTGCGGCCAGCTCACAAGAAAGCGAGTTGAAGAAAGGAGCTCAGGGGCACTGTAATTCACAAAACTGTAGAGTTATAAATGACAGCTATCGTCCAAAAATATACTGAAGTAAGGCTGCCAAGAGGACTTGAAAGCGGGGCAGAATTGCAGGAAACCGATTTCAGGAGGTAGACTGGAACTGCATTTCAAGCATAGGAAAAGAGGCAGAACGTCCACAATGATGCACTTGGCCAAAAAGGGCGTATGCGTTTTTTCCTGAATATATTCAGGAAAAAACGCATACGCCCTTTTTGGCCAACCAAGCAAGCTTGCAAAGGAAATCGGCACTACAATGAAGTCTCACTTCCCCCCGGTCAAAAGGGCCATCTGAAAAAAGTGTAAAATCCAGAAAGGCAGGACAGGCCATGGAGAACTGGGAGCCTTGTTATGCTGATGGGCGGGATGTAAATTGCCAACAGCCACTCAGGAGAAGTGTATGGGGTTTCCTGAAACATCTAAAAAACAAAGCAACAGAGCCTAGGGCACTTCCACTTATGGTCTTATAGCTTAGGGAAATTAAAATCAAAAAGACACAGCCACCCCAAAGTTTGAGACGCCTCTGTTTACAAGAACCTCGTTTACTGTACAAGTTCCTTATCACAGAAAGTGAAAAATGGATAAAGAACTTGTGGTACTTACGTACAATGCAGTATCACTCAGCAATGAAATCTATGTCATCAGGCCCGTAGCAGCATAATGAGTGGATTCAGGTACGATGATTCTAACTGAAATAAGTCACACAGAAAAAGGAACATCATAAGATATCACTAATACACGGAATGTAAACTGGGCTACACAGGAACTGAATTCCAAAACAGAACAGGGTCTCAAATTTAGAAAACCAACTTATGCTTGCTTAAGGGGAAAGGTGAGTTGGGGTGCTGCATAAAACCAGAGATTGAAATGAGCACAGATAAAGTTCCTTAAGCCAAATATGGAATAGACAAGAGCTACTCCTTGCTCAAAGAAATGGATTCAACACCCCATATTAAACGCCTAAGAATATACCTGACTAGTAAGTATCTTAAAACCTATGGATTGCTATGTCTCCGAAAGAGAATCAAGCGTGTGTACAGGGGCATAAACGCAGCAGTGATAGGATTGGAGAGGTTCGGTGAGCAAATGAAGACCCTTTGAAGTCATATTGCATGGTACCCATTCCACGGGTCTCAACTCTCCAGGTTTAAGGTATTCTTCCTTCAGCTAAAACATGCATGTGGAACCCAGAGTATGATCAACCATGTGATCGGGACACGTGTTCAAATATGTCTCAGTTTTCCTCCCCTGGTACTCGGGTGCAACATTCCAGACGCTTTACTAACACTCTCCCCACTTGGAGAGTCAGCGCCTTTAACCTCCTGTTTGGCCCAGTTTGCAATTTCTGCGGAAGATGAACAGGAATAGGGAGAACCAATGAGAGACTAGCTGGAGGTGTCTGGACGGGCAAATTTAACTCTCATTTCCCACCAGGAAGAGGAAATAACCAAAGGCTCAGCGTGCCGTGCCGGAAGCAGATTAGGGCCTGAAGCCATCCTGTGGTGTTGCGGCCAGCTCACAAGAAAGCGAGTTGAAGAAAGGAGCTCAGGGGCACTGTAATTCACAAAACTGTAGAGTTATAAATGACAGCTATCGTCCAAAAATATACTGAAGTAAGGCTGCCAAGAGGACTTGAAAGCGGGGCAGAATTGCAGGAAACCGATTTCAGGAGGTAGACTGGAATTGCATTGAAAGCATAGGAAAAGAGGCAGAACGTCCACAATGATGCACTTGTCCAAAAAGGGCATATGCGTTTTTTCTTGAATATATTCAGGAAAAAACGCATACGCACTTTTTGGCCAACCAAGCAAGCTTGCAAAGGAAATCTGCACTACAATGAAGTCTCACTTCCCCCCGGTCAAAAGGGCCATCTGAAAAAAGTGTAAAATCCAGAAAGGCAGGACAGGCCATGGAGAACTGGGAGCCTTGTTATGCTGATGGTCGGGATGTAAATTGCCAACAGCCACTCGGGAGAAGTGTATGGTGTTTCCTGAAACATCTAAAAAACAAAGCAACAGAGCCTAGGGCACTTCCACTTATGGTCCTATAGCTTAGGGAAATTAAAATCAAAAAGACACAGCCACCCCAAAGTTTGGGACGCCTCTGTTTACAAGAACCTCGTTTACAGTACAAGTTCAACAACGCAGAAAGTGAAAATGGATAAAGAAGTTGTGGTATTTACTTACAAAGCAATATCACTCAGCAATGAAATCTATGTCATCAGGCCCTTAGCAGCACAATGAGTGGATTCAGGTATGATGATTCTAACTGAAATAAGTAACACAGAAAAAGAAACATCATAAGATATCACTAATACAAGGAATGTAAACTTGGCTACACAGGAACTGAATTACAGAACAGAACAGGGTCTCAAATTTAGAAAACCAACTTATGCTTGCTTAAGGGTAAAGGTGAGTTGGGGTGCTGCATAAAACCAGAGATTGAAATGAGCACAGATAAAGTTCCTTAAGCCAAATATGGAATAGACAAGAGCTACTCCTTGCTCAACGAAATGGACTCAACACCGCATATTAAACGCCTAAGAATGTACCTGACTCTTAAGTATCTTAAAACCTATGGATTGCTATGTCTCCGAAAGAGAATCAAGCATGTGTACAGGGGCATAAATGCAGCAGTGATAGGATTGGAGAGATTCGGTGAGCAAATGAAGACCCTTTGAAGTCATATTGCATGGTACCCATTCCACGGGTTTCAACTACCCAGGTTTAAGGTATCCTTCCTTCAGCTAAAACATGCATGTGGAACCTAGAGTATGATTAACCATGTGATCGGGAGACGTGTTCATATATGTCTCAGTTTTCGTACCCTGGTACTCGGGTGCAACATTCCAGACGCTTTACTAACACCCTCCCGACTTGGAGAGTCAGTCCCTTTAACCTCGTGTTTGGCCCAGTTTGCAATTTCTGCGGAAGATGAACAGGAATAGCGAGAACCAATGAGAGACTAGCTGGAGGTGTCTGGACGGGCAAATTTAACTCTCATTTCCCACCAGGAAGAGGAAATATCCAAAGGCTCAGCGAGCCGTGCCGGAACCAGATTAGGGGCTGAAGCCATCCTGCGGTGTTGCGGCCAGGTCACAAGAAAGCGAGTTGAAGAAAGGAGCTCAGAGGCATTGTAATTCACAAACCTGCAGAGTTATAAATGACAGCTATCGTCCAAAAATATACTGAAGTAAGGCTGCCAAGAGGACTTGAAAGCAGGGCAGAATTGCAGGAAACCGATTTCAGGAGGTAGACTGGAATTGCATTGAAAGCATAGGAAAAGAGGCAGAACGTCCACAATGATGCACTTGGCCAAAAAGGGCGTATGCATTTTTTCCTGAATATATTCAGGAAAAAACGCATACGCCCTTTTTGGCCAACCAAGCAAGCTTGCAAAGGAAATCGGCATTACAATGAAGTCTCACTTCCCCCCGGTCAAAAGGGCCATCTGAAAAAAGTGTAAAATCCAGAAAGGCAGGACAGGCCATGGAGAACTGGGAGCCTTGTTATGCTGATGGGCGGGATGTAAATTGCCAACAGCGCCACTCGGGAGAAGTGTATGGGGTTTCCTGAAACATCTAAAAAACAAAGCAACAGAGCCTAGGGCACTTCCACTTATGGTCTTATAGCTTAGGGAAATTAAAATCAAAAAGACACAGCCACCCCAAAGTTTGAGACGCCTCTGTTTACAAGAACCTCGTTTACAGTACAAGTTCCATATCAGAGAAAGTGAAAAATGGATAAAGAACTTGTGGTACTTACGTACAATGCAGTATCACTCAGCAATGAAATCTATGTCATCAGGCCCGTAGCAGCATAATGAGTGGATTCAGGTACGATGATTCTAACTGAAATAAGTCACACAGAAAAAGAAACATCATAAGATATCACTAATACACGGAATGTAAACTGGGCTACACAGGAACTGAATTCCAAAACAGAACAGGGTCTCAAATTTAGAAAACCAACTTATGCTTGCTTAAGGGGAAAGGTGAGTTGGGGTGCTGCATAAAACCAGAGATTGAAATGAGCACAGATAAAGTTCCTTAAGCCAAATATGGAATAGACAAGAGCTACTCCTTGCTCAACGAAATGGATTCAACACCCCATAGTAAACGCCTAAGAATATACCTGACTAGTAAGTATCTTAAAACCTATGGATTGCTATGTCTCCGAAAGAGAATCAAGCGTGTGTACAGGGGTATAAACGCAGCAGTGATAGGATTGGAGAGGTTCGGTGAGCAAATGAAGACCCTTTGAAGTCATATTGCATGGTACCCATTACACGGGTCTCAACTCTCCAGGTTTAAGGTATTCTTCCTTCAGCTAAAACATGCATGTGGAACCCAGAGTATGATCAACCATGTGATCGGGACACGTGTTCAAATATGTCTCAGTTTTCCTCCCCTGGTACTCGGGTGCAACATTCCAGACGCTTTACTAACACTCTCCCCACTTGGAGAGTCAACGCCTTTAACCTCCTGTTTGGCCCAGTTTGCAATTTCTGCGGAAGATGAACAGGAATAGGGAGAACCAATGAAAGACTAGCTGGAGGTGTCTGGACGGGCAAATTTAACTCTCATTTCCCACCAGGAAGAGGAAATAACCAAAGGCTCAGCGTGCCGTGACGGAAACAGATTAGGGCCTGAAGCCATCCTGTGGTGTTGCGGCCAGCTCACAAGAAAGCGAGTTGAAGAAAGGAGCTCAGGGGCACTGTAATTCACAAAACTGTAGAGTTATAAATGACAGCTATCGTCCAAAAATATACTGAAGTAAGGCTGCCAAGAGGACTTGAAAGCGGGGCAGAATTGCAGGAAACCGATTTCAGGAGGTAGACTGGAATTGCATTGAAAGCATAGGAAAAGAGGCAGAACGTCCACAATGATGCACTTGGCCAAAAAGGGCGTATGCGTTTTTTCCTGAATATATTCAGGAAAAAACGGATAAGCCCTTTTTGGCCAACCAAGCAAACTTGCAAAGGAAATCTGCACTACAATGAAGTCTCACTTCCCCCCGGTCAAAAGGGCCATCTGAAAAATGTGTAAAATCCAGAAAGGCAGGAAGGGCCATGGAGAACTGGGAGCCTTGTTATGCTGATGGGCGGGATGTAAATTGCCAACAGCCACTCGGGAGAAGTGTATGGTGTTTCCTGAAACATCTAAAAAACAAAGCAACAGAGCCTAGGTCACTTCCACTTATGGTCCTATAGCTTAGGGAAATTAAAATCAAAAAGACACAGCCACCCCAAAGTTTGGGACGCCTCTGTTTACAAGAACCTCGTTTACAGTACAAGTTCAACATCGCAGAAAGTGAAAATGGATAAAGAAGTTGTGGTATTTACTTACAAAGCAATATCACTCAGCAATGAAATCTATGTCATCAGGCCCTTAGCAGCACAATGAGTGGATTCAGGTATGATGATTCTAACTGAAATAAGTCACACAGAAAAAGAAACATCATAAGATATCTGTAATACACGGAATGTAAACTTGGCTACACAGGAACTGAATTACAGAACAGAACAGGGTCTCAAATTTAGAAAACCAACTTATGCTTGCTTAAGGGTAAAGGTGAGTTGGGGTGCTGCATAAAACCAGAGATTGAAATGAGCACAGATAAAGTTCCTTAAGCCAAATATGGAATAGACAAGAGCTACTCCTTGCTCAACGAAATGGACTCAACACCGCATATTAAACGCCTAAGAATGTACCTGACTAGTAAGTATCTTAAAACCTATGGATTGCTATGTCTCCGAAAGAGAATCAAGCATGTGTACAGGGGCATAAACGCAGCAGTGATAGGATTGGAGAGATTCGGTGAGCAAATGAAGACCCTTTGAAGTCATATTGCATGGTACCCATTCCACGGGTTTCAACTACCCAGGTTTAAGGTATCCTTCCTTCAGCTAAAATATGCATGTGGAACCTAGAGTATGATCAACCATGTGATCGGGAGACGTGTTCATATATGTCTCAGTTTTCGTACCCTGGTACTCGGGTGCAACATTCCAGACGCTTTACTAACACCCTCCCGACTTGGAGAGTCAGTCCCTTTAACCTCGTGTTTGGCCCAGTTTGCAATTTCTGCGGAAGATGAACAGGAAGAGCGAGAACCAATGAGAGACTAGCTGGAGGTGTCTGGACGGGCAAATTTAACTCTCATTTCCCACCAGGAAGAGGAAATAACCAAAGGCTCAGCGAGCCGTGCCGGAACCAGATTAGGGGCTGAAGCCATCCTGCGGTGTTACGGCCAGGTCACAAGAAAGCGAGTTGAAGAAAGGAGCTCAGGGGCAATGTAATTCACAAACCTGCAGAGTTATAAATGACAGCTATCGTCCAAAAATATACTGAAGTAAGGCTGCCAAGAGGACTTGAAAGCAGGGCAGAATTGCAGGAAACCGATTTCAGGAGGTAGACTGGAATTGCATTGAAAGCATAGGAAAAGAGGCAGAACGTCCACAATGATGCACTTGGCCAAAAAGGGCGTATGCGTTTTTTCCTGAATATATTCAGGAAAAAACGCATACGCCCTTTTTGGCCAACCAAGCAAACTTGCAAAGGAAATCTGCACTACAATGAAGTCTAACTTCCCCCCGGTCAAAAGGGCCATCTGAGAAAAGTGTAAAATCCAGAAAGGCAGGAAGGGCCATGGAGAACTGGGAGCCTTGTTATGCTGATGGGCGGGATGTAAATTGCCAACAGACACTCGGGAGAAGTGTATGGTGTTCCCTGAAACATCTAAAAAACAAAGCAACAGAGCCTAGGGCACTTCCACTCATGGTCCTATAGCTTAGGGAAATTAAAATCAAAAAGACACAGCCACCCCAAAGTTTGGGACGCCTCTGTTTACAAGAACCTCGTTTACAGTACAAGTTCAATATCACAGAAAGTGAAAAATGGATAAAGAACTTGTGGTACTTACGTACAATGCAGTATCACTCAGCAATGAAATCTATGTCATCAGGCCCGTAACAGCATAATGAGTGGATTCAGGTATGATGATTCTAACTAAAATAAGTCACACAGAAAAAGAAACATCATAGGATATCACTAATACACGGAATGTAAACTTGGCTACACAGGAACTGAATTCCAAAACAGAACAGGGTCTCAAATTTAGAAAACCAACTTATGCTTGCTTAAGGGGAAAGGTGAGTTGGGGTGCTGCATAAAACCAGGATTGAAATGAGCACAGATAAAGTTCCTTAAGCCAAATATGGAATAGACAAGAGCTACTCCTTGCTCAATGAAATGGACTCAACACAGCATATTAAACGCCTAAGAATGTACCTGACTAGTAAGTATCTTAAAACCTATGGATTGCTATGTCTCCAAAAGAGAATCAAGCGTGTGTACAGGGGCATAAACGCAGCAGTGATAGGATTGGAGAGGTTCGGTGAGCAAATGAAGACCCTTTGAAGTCATATTGCATGGTACCCATTCCACGGGTGTCAACTCTCCAGGTTTAAGGTATTCTTCCTTCAGCTAAAACATGCATGTGGAACCCAGAGTATGATCAACCGTGTGAACGGGAGACGTGTTCAAATATGTCTCAGTTTTCCTCCCCTGGTACTCGGGTGCAACATTCCAGACACTTTACTAACACTCTCCCCACTTGGAGAGTCAGCGCCTTTAACCTCCTGTTTGGCCCAGTTTGCAATTTCTGCGGAAGACGAACAGGAATAGGGAGAACCAATGAGAGACTAGCTGGAGGTGTCTGGACGGGCAAATTTAACTCTCATTTCCCACCAGGAAGAGGAATTAACCAAAGGCTCAGCGTGCCATGCCGGAACCAGATTAGGGCCTGAAGCCATCCTGCGGTGTTGCGGCCAGCTCACAAGAAAGCGAGTTGAAGAAAGGAGCTCAGGGGCACTGTAATTCACAAACCTGCAGAGTTATAAATGACAGCTATCGTCCAAAAATATACTGAAGTAAGGCTGCCAAGAGGACTTGAAAGCGGGGCAGAATTGCAGGAAACCGATTTCAGGAGGTAGACAGGAATTGCATTAAAAGCATAGGAAAAGAGGCAGAACGTCCACAATGATGCACTTAGCCAAAAGGGCGTATGCGTTTTTTCCTGAATATATTCAGGAAAAAACGCATACGCCCTCTTTGGCCAACCAAGCAAGCTTGCAAAGGAAATCTGCACTACAATGAAGTCTCACTTCCCCCCGGTCAAAAGGGCCATCTGAAAAAAGTGTAAAATCCAGAAAGGCAGGACAGGCCATGGAGAACTGGGAGCCTTGTTATGCTGATGGGCGGGATGTCAATTGCCAACAGACACTCGGGAGAAGTGTATGGTGTTTCCTGAAACATCTAAAAAACAAAGCAACAGAGCCTAGGGCACTTCCACTTATGGTCCTATAGCTTAGGGAAATTAAAATCAAAAAGACACAGCCACCCCAAAGTTTGGGACGCCTCTGTTTACAAGAACCTCGTTTACCGTACAAGTTCAATATCACAGAAAGTGAAAAATGGATAAAGAACTTGTGGTACTTACGTACTATGCAGTATCACTCAGCAATAAAATCTATGTCATCAGGCCCATAGCACCATAATGAGTGGATTCAGGTATGATGATTCTAACTGAAATAAGTCACACAGAAAAAGAAACATCATAAGATATCAGTAATACACGGAATGTAAACTTTGCTACACAGGAACTGAATTACAGAACAGAACAGGGTCTCAAATTTAGAAAACCAACTTATGCTTGCTTAAGGGGAAAGGTGAGTTGGGGTGCTGCATAAAACCAGAGATTGAAATGAGCACAGATAAAGTTCCATAAGCCAAATATGGAATGACAAGAGCTACTCCTTGCTCAATGAAGTGGACTCAACACCGCATATTAAACGCCTAAGAATGTACCTGACTAGTAAGTATCTTAAAACCTATGGATTGCTATGTCTCTGAAAGAGAATCAAGCATGTGTACAGGGGCATAAACGCAGCAGTGATAGGATTGGAGAGGTTCGGTGAGCAAATGAAGACCCTTTGAAGTCATATTGCATGGTACCCATTCCACGGGTCTCAAATACCCAGGTTTAAGGTATTCTTCCTTCAGCTAAAACATGCATGTGGAACCCAGAGTATGATCAACCGTGTGAACGGGAGACGTGTTCAAATATGTCTCAGTTTTCGTACCCTGGTACTCGGGTGCAACATTCCAGACGCTTTACTAACACTCTCCCGACTTGGAGACTCAGTCCCTTTAACCTCCTGTTTGGCCCAGTTTGCAATTTCTGTGGAAGATGAACAGGAATAGCGAAAACCAATGAGAGACTAGCTGGAGGTGTCTGGACGGGCAAATTTAACTCTCATTTCCCACCAGGAAGAGGAAATAACCAAAGGCTCAGCGTGCCGTGCCGGAACCAGATTAGGGCCTGAAGCCATCCTGTGGTGTTGCGGCCAGCTCACAAGAAAGCGAGTTGAAGAAAGGAGCTCAGGGGCACTGTAATTCACAAACCTGCAGAGTTATAAAGGACAGCTATCATCAAAAAATATACTGAAGTAAGGCTGCCAAGAGGACTTGAATGCGGGGCAGAATTGCAGGAAACCGATTTCAGGAGGTAGACTGGAATTGCATTGAAAGCATAGGAAAAGAGGGAGAACGTCCACAATGATGCACTTGGCCAAAAAGGGCGTATGCGTTTTTTCCTGAATATATTCAGGAAAAAACGCATACGCCCTTTTTGGCCAACCAAGCAAACTTGCAAAGGAAATCTGCACTACAATGAAGTCTCACTTCCCCCTGGTCAAAAGGGCCATCGGAAAAAAGTGTAAAATCCAGAAAGGCAGGACAGGCCATGGAGAACTGGGAGCCTTGTTATGCTGATGGGCGGGATGTAACTTGCCAACAGACACTCGGGAGAAGTGTATGGTGTTTCCTGAAACATCTAAAAAACTAAGCAACAGAGCCTAGGGCACTTCCACGTATGGTCCTATAGCTTAGGAAAATTAAAATAAAAAAGACACAGCCACCCCAAAGTTTGGGACGCCTCTGTTTACAAGAACCTCGTTTACATTACAAGTTCAACATCGCAGAAAGTGAAAAATGCATAAAGAAGTTGTGGTATTTACTTACAAAGCAATGTCACTCAGCAATGAAATCTATGTCATCTGGCCCGTAGCAGCACAATGAGTGGATTCAGGTATGATGATTCTAACTGAAATAAGTCACACAGAAAAAGAAACATCATAAGATATCAGT
Organism: Globicephala melas; assembly: GCF_963455315.2. Lineage (NCBI taxonomy): Eukaryota > Metazoa > Chordata > Mammalia > Artiodactyla > Delphinidae > Globicephala > Globicephala melas. The sequence continues at coordinate 352,535 of NW_027207415.1, forward strand.
AATACACGGAATGTAAACTTGGCTACACAGGAACTGAATTACAGAACAGAACAGGGTCTCAAATTTAGAAAACCAACTTATGCTTGCTTAAGGGTAAAGGTGAGTTGGGGTGCTGCATAAAACCAGAGATTGAAATGAGCACAGATAAAGTTCCTTAAGCCAAATATGGAATAGACAAGAGCTACTCCTTGCTCAACGAAATGGACTCAACACCGCATATTAAACGCCTAAGAATGTACCTGACTAGTAAGTATCTTAAAACCTATGGATTGCTATGTCTCTGAAAGAGAAGCAAGCATGTGTACAGTGGCATAAACGCAGCAGTGATAGGATTGGAGAGGTTCGGTGAGCAAATGAAGACCCTTTGAAGTCATATTGCATGGTACCCATTCCACGGGTTTCAACTACCCAGGTTTAAGGTATTCTTCCTTCAGCTAAAACATGCATGTGGAACCTAGAGTATGATCAACCATGTGATCGGGAGACGTGTTCAAATATGTCTCAGTTTTCGTACCCTGGTACTCGGGTGCAACATTCCAGACGCTTTACTAACACTCTCCCGAATTGGAGAGTCAGTCCCTTTAACCTCCTGTTTGGCCCAGTTTGCAATTTCCGCAGAAGATGAACAGGAATAGGGAGAACCAATGAGAGACTAGCTGGAGGTGTCTGGACGGGCAAATTTAACTCTCATTTCCCACCAGGAAGAGGAAATAACCAAAGGCTCAGCGTGCCGTGCCGGAACCAGATTAGGGCCTGAAGCCATCCTGCGGTGTTGCGGCCAGCTCACAAGAAAGAGAGTTGAAGAAAGGAGCTCAGGGGCACTGTAATTCACAAACCTGCAGAGTTATAAATGACAGCTATCGTCCAAAAATATACTGAAGTAAGGCTGCCAAGAGGACTTGAAAGCGGGGCAGAATTGCAGGAAACCGATTTCAGGAGGTAGACTGGAATTGCATTGAAAGCATAGGAAAAGAGGCAGAACGTCCACAATGATGCACTTGGCCAAAAAGGGCGTATGCGTTTTTTCCTCAATATATTCAGGAAAAAACGCATACGCCCTTTTTGGCCAACCAAGCAAGCTTGCAAAGGAAATCTGCACTACAATGAAGTCTCACTTCCCCCCGGTCAAAAGGGCCATCAGAAAAAAGTGTAAAATCCAGAAAGGCAGGACAGGCCATGGAGAACTGGGAGCCTTGTTATGCTGATGGGCGGGATGTAAATTGCCAACAGACACTCGGGAGAAGTGTATGGTGTTTCCTGAAACATCTAAAAAACAAAGCAACAGAGCCTAGGGCACTTCCACTTATGGTCCTATAGCTTAGGGAAATTAAAATCAAAAAGATACAGCCACCCCAAAGTTTGGGACGCCTCTGTTTGCAAGAACCTCGTTTACCGTACAAGTTCAATGTCACAGAAAGTGAAAAATGGATAAAGAACTTGTGATACTTACGTACAATGCAGTATCACTCAGCAATGAAATCTATGTCATCAGGCCCGTAGCAGCATATTAATTGGATTCAGGTATGATGATTCTAACTGAAATAAGACACACAGAAAAAGAAACATCATAAGATATCACTAATACACGGAATGTAAACTTGGCTAAACAGGAACTGAATTACAGAACAGAACAGGGTCTCAAATTTAGAAAACCAAATTATGCTTGCTTAAGGGGAAAGGTGAGTTGGGGTGCTGCATAAAACCAGAGATTGAAATGAGCACAGATAAAGTTCCTTAAGCCAAATATGGAATAGACAAGAGCTACTCCTTGCTCAACGAAATGGACTCAACACCCCATATTAAACGCCTAAGAATGTACCTGCCTAGTAACTATCTTAAAACCTATGGATTGCTATGTCTCCTAAAGAGAATCAAGCGTGTGTACAGGGGCATAAACGCAGCAGTGATAGGATTGGAGAAGTTCGGTGAGCAAATGAAGACCCTTTGAAGTCATATTGCATGGTATCCATTCCACGGGTGTCAACTCTCCAGGTTTAGGGTATTCTTCCTTCAGCTAAAACATGCATGTGGAACCCAGAGTATGATCAACCGTGTGAACGGGAGACGTGTTCAAATATGTCTCAGTTTTCCTCCCCTGGTACTCGGGTGCAACATTCCAGACGCTTTACTAACACTCTCCCCACTTGGAGAGTCAGCGCCTTTAACCTCCTGTTTGGCCCAGTTTGCAATTTCTGCGGAAGATGAACAGGAATAGGGAGAACCAATGAGAGACTAGCTGGAGGTGTCTGGACGGGCAAATTTAACTCTCATTTCCCACCAGGAAGAGGAAATAACCAAAGGCTCAGCGTGCCGTGCCAGAACCAGATTAGGGCCTGAAGCCATCCTGTGGTGTTGCGGCCAGCTCACAAGAAAGTGAGTTGAAGAAAGGAGCTCAGGGGCACTGTAATTCACAAACCTGCAGAGTTATAAATGACAGCTATCGTCCAAAAATATACTGAAGTAAGGCTGCCAAGAGGACTTGAAAGCGGGGCAGAATTGCAGGAAACCGATTTCAGGAGGTAGACTGGAATTGCATTGAAAGCATAGGAAAAGAGGCAGAACGTCCACAATGATGCACTTAGCCAAAAGGGAGTATGCGTTTTTTCCTGAATATATTCAGGAAAAAACGCATACGCCCTTTTTGGCCAACCAAGCAAGCTTGCAAAGGAAATCTGCACTACAATGAAGTCTCACTTCCCCCCGGTCAAAAGGGCCATCTGAAAAAAGTGTAAAATCCAGAAAGGCAGGACAGGCCATGGAGAACTGGGAGCCTTGTTATGCTGATGGGCGGGATGTCAATTGCCAACAGACACTCGGGAGAAGTGTATGGTGTTTCCTGAAACATCTAAAAAACAAAGCAACAGAGCCTAGGGCACTTCCACTTATGGTCCTATAGCTTAGGGAAATTAAAATCAAAAAGACACAGCCACCCCAAAGTTTGGGACGCCTCTGTTTACAAGAACCTCGTTTACCGTACAAGTTCAATATCACAGAAAGTGAAAAATGGATAAAGAACTTGTGGTACTTACGTACTATGCAGTATCACTCAGCAATAAAATCTATGTCATCAGGCCCATAGCACCATAATGAGTGGATTCAGGTATGATGATTCTAACTGAAATAAGTCACACAGAAAAAGAAACATCATAAGATATCAGTAATACACGGAATGTAAACTTGGCTACACAGGAACTGAATTACAGAACAGAACAGGGTCTCAAATTTAGAAAACCAACTTATGCTTGCTTAAGGGGAAAGGTGAGTTGGGGTGCTGCATAAAACCAGAGATTGAAATGAGCACAGATAAAGTTCCATAAGCCAAATATGGAATAGACAAGAGCTACTCCTTGCTCAATGAAGTGGACTCAACACCGCATATTAAACGCCTAAGAATGTACCTGACTAGTAAGTATCTTAAAACCTATGGATTGCTATGTCTCTGAAAGAGAATCAAGCATGTGTACAGGGGCATAAACGCAGCAGTGATAGGATTGGAGAGGTTCGGTGAGCAAATGAAGACCCTTTGAAGTCATATTGCATGGTACCCATTCCACGGGTCTCAAATACCCAGGTTTAAGGTATTCTTCCTTCAGCTAAAACATGCATGTGGAACCCAGAGTATGATCAACCGTGTGAACGGGAGACGTGTTCAAATATGTCTCAGTTTTCGTACCCTGGTACTCGGGTGCAACATTCCAGACGCTTTACTAACACTCTCCCGACTTGGAGACTCAGTCCCTTTAACCTCCTGTTTGGCCCAGTTTGCAATTTCTGTGGAAGATGAACAGGAATAGCGAAAACCAATGAGAGACTAGCTGGAGGTGTCTGGACGGGCAAATTTAACTCTCATTTCCCACCAGGAAGAGGAAATAACCAAAGGCTCAGCGTGCCGTGCCGGAACCAGATTAGGGCCTGAAGCCATCCTGTGGTGTTGCGGCCAGCTCACAAGAAAGCGAGTTGAAGAAAGGAGCTCAGGGGCACTGTAATTCACAAACCTGCAGAGTTATAAAGGACAGCTATCATCAAAAAATATACTGAAGTAAGGCTGCCAAGAGGACTTGAATGCGGGGCAGAATTGCAGGAAACCGATTTCAGGAGGTAGACTGGAATTGCATTGAAAGCATAGGAAAAGAGGCAGAACGTCCACAATGATGCACTTGGCCAAAAAGGGCGTATGCGTTTTTTCCTGAATATATTCAGGAAAAAACGCATACGCCCTTTTTGGCCAACCAAGCAAACTTGCAAAGGAAATCTGCACTACAATGAAGTCTCACTTCCCCCTGGTCAAAAGGGCCATCGGAAAAAAGTGTAAAATCCAGAAAGGCAGGACAGGCCATGGAGAACTGGGAGCCTTGTTATGCTGATGGGCGGGATGTAACTTGCCAACAGACACTCGGGAGAAGTGTATGGTGTTTCCTGAAACATCTAAAAAACTAAGCAACAGAGCCTAGGGCACTTCCACGTATGGTCCTATAGCTTAGGAAAATTAAAATAAAAAAGACACAGCCACCCCAAAGTTTGGGACGCCTCTGTTTACAAGAACCTCGTTTACATTACAAGTTCAACATCGCAGAAAGTGAAAAATGCATAAAGAAGTTGTGGTATTTACTTACAAAGCAATGTCACTCAGCAATGAAATCTATGTCATCTGGCCCGTAGCAGCACAATGAGTGGATTCAGGTATGATGATTCTAACTGAAATAAGTCACACAGAAAAAGAAACATCATAAGATATCAGTAATACACGGAATGTAAACTTGGCTACACAGGAACTGAATTACAGAACAGAACAGGGTCTCAAATTTAGAAAACCAACTTATGCTTGCTTAAGGGTAAAGGTGAGTTGGGGTGCTGCATAAAACCAGAGATTGAAATGAGCACAGATAAAGTTCCTTAAGCCAAATATGGAATAGACAAGAGCTACTCCTTGCTCAACGAAATGGACTCAACACCGCATATTAAACGCCTAAGAATGTACCTGACTAGTAAGTATCTTAAAACCTATGGATTGCTATGTCTCTGAAAGAGAAGCAAGCATGTGTACAGTGGCATAAACGCAGCAGTGATAGGATTGGAGAGGTTCGGTGAGCAAATGAAGACCCTTTGAAGTCATATTGCATGGTACCCATTCCACGGGTTTCAACTACCCAGGTTTAAGGTATTCTTCCTTCAGCTAAAACATGCATGTGGAACCTAGAGTATGATCAACCATGTGATCGGGAGACGTGTTCAAATATGTCTCAGTTTTCGTACCCTGGTACTCGGGTGCAACATTCCAGACGCTTTACTAACACTCTCCCGAATTGGAGAGTCAGTCCCTTTAACCTCCTGTTTGGCCCAGTTTGCAATTTCCGCAGAAGATGAACAGGAATAGGGAGAATCAATGAGAGACTAGCTGGAGGTGTCTGGACGGGCAAATTTAACTCTCATTTCCCACCAGGAAGAGGAAATAACCAAAGGCTCAGCGTGCCGTGCCGGAACCAGATTAGGGCCTGAAGCCATCCTGCGGTGTTGCGGCCAGCTCACAAGAAAGAGAGTTGAAGAAAGGAGCTCAGGGGCACTGTAATTCACAAACCTGCAGAGTTATAAATGACAGCTATCGTCCAAAAATATACTGAAGTAAGGCTGCCAAGAGGACTTGAAAGCGGGGCAGAATTGCAGGAAACCGATTTCAGGAGGTAGACTGGAATTGCATTGAAAGCATAGGAAAAGAGGCAGAACGTCCACAATGATGTACTTGGCCAAAAAGGGCGTATGCGTTTTTTCCTGAATATATTCAGGAAAAAACGCATACGCCCTTTTTGGCCAACCAAGCAAGCTTGCAAAGGAAATCTGCACTACAATGAAGTCTCACTTCCCCCCGGTCAAAAGGGCCATCTGAAAAAAGTGTAAAATCCAGAAAGGCAGGACAGGCCATGGAGAACTGGGAGCCTTGTTATGCTGATGGGCGGGATGTAAATTGCCAACAGACACTGGGGAGAAGTGTATGGTGTTTCCTGAAACATCTAAAAAACAAAGCAACAGAGCCTAGGGCACTTCCACTTATGGTCCTATAGCTTAGGAAAATTAAAATAAAAAAGACACAGCCACCCCAAAGTTTGGGACGCCTCTGTTTACAAGAAGCTCGTTTACATTACAAGTTCAACATCGCAGAAAGTGAAAAATGGATAAAGAAGTTGTGGTATTTACTTACAAAGCAATGTCACTCAGCAATGAAATCTATGTCATCTGGCCCGTAGCAGCACAATGAGTGGATTCAGGTATGATGATTCTAACTGAAATAAGTCAAACAGAAAAAGAAACATCATAAGATATCAGTAATACACGGAATGTAAACTTGGCTACACAGGAACTGAATTACAGAACAGAACAGGGTCTCAAATTTAGAAAACCAACTTATGCTTGCTTAAGGGTAAAGGTGAGTTGGGGTGCTGCATAAAACCAGAGATTGAAATGAGCACAGATAAAGTTCCTTAAGCCAAATATGGAATAGACAAGAGCTACTCCTTGCTCAACGAAATGGACTCAACACCGCATATTAAACGCCTAAGAATGTACCTGACTTGTAAGTATCTTAAAACCTATGGATTGCTATGTCTCCAAAAGAGAAGCAAGCATGTGTACAGGGGCATAAACGCAGCAGTGATAGGATTGGAGAGGTTCGGTGAGCAAATGAAGACCTTTTGAAGTCATATTGCATGGTACCCATTCCACGGGTTTCAACTACCCAGGTTTAAGGTATTCTTCCTTCAGCTAAAACATGCATGTGGAACCTAGAGTATGATCAACCATGTGATCGGGAGACGTGTTCAAATATGTCTCAGTTTTCGTACCCTGGTACTCGGGTGCAACATTCCAGACGCTTTACTAACACTCTCCCGACTTGGAGAGTCAGTCCCTTTAACCTCCTGTTTGGCCCAGTTTGCAATTTCTGCGGAAGATGAACAGGAATAGGGAGAACCAATGAGAGACTAGCTGGAGGTGTCTGGACGGGCAAAGTTAACTCTCATTTCCCAACAGGAAGAGGAAATAACCAAAGGCTCAGCGTGCCGTGCCGGAACCAGATTAGGGCCTGAAGCCATCCTGCGGTGTTGCGGCCAGGTCACAAGAAAGCGAGTTGAAGAAAGGAGCTCAGGGGCACTGTAATTCACAAACCTGCAGAGTTATAAATGACAGCTATCGTCCAAAAATATACTGAAGTAAGGCTGCCAAGAGGACTTGAAAGCGGGGCAGAATTGCAGGAAACCGATTTCAGGAGGTAGACTGGAATTGCATTGAAAGCATAGGAAAAGAGGCAGAACGTCCACAATGATGCACTTGGCCAAAAAGGGCGTATGCGTTTTTTCCTGAATATATTCAGGAAAAAACGCATACGCCCTTTTTGGCCAACCAAGCAAACTTGCAAAGGAAATCTGCACTACAATGAAGTCTCACTTCCCCCCGGTCAAAAGGGCCATCAGAAAAAAGTGTAAAATCCAGAAAGGCAGGACAGGCCATGGAGAACTGGGAGCCTTGTTATGCTGATGGGCGGGATGTAAATTGCCAACAGACACTCGGGAGAAGTGTATGGTGTTTCCTGAAACATCTAAAAAACAAAGCAACAGAGCCTAGGGCACTTCCACTTATCGTCCTATAGCTTAGGGAAATTAAAATCAAAAAGACACAGCCACCCCAAAGTTTGGGACGCCTCTGTTTACAAGAACCTCATTTACAGTACAAGTTCAACATCGCAGAAAGTGAAAAATGGATAAAGAACTTGTGGTACTTACGTACAATGCAGTATCACTCAGCAATGAAATCTATGTCATCTGGTCCGTAGCAGCATAATGAGTGGATTCAGGTACGATGATTCTAACTGAAATAAGTCACACAGAAAAAGAAACATCATAAGATATCACTAATACACGGAATGTAAACTTGGCTACACAGGAACTGAATTCCAAAACAGAACAGGGTCTCAAATTTAGAAAACCAACTTATGCTTGCTTAAGGGTAAAGGTGAGTTGGGGTGCTGCATAAAACCAGAGATTGAAATGAGCACAGATAAAGTTCCTTAAGCCAAACATGGAATAGACAAGAGCTACTCCTTGCTCAACGAAATGGACTCAACACCCCATATTAAACGCCTAAGAATGTACCTGACTAGTAAGTATCTTAAAACCTATGGATTGCTATGTCTCCAAAGGAGAATCAAGCGTGTGTACAGGGGCATAAACGCAGCAGTGATAGGATTGGAGAGGTTCGGTGAGCAAATGAAGACCCTTTGAAGTCATATTGCATGGTACCCATTCCACGGGTCTCAACTCTCCAGGTTTAAGGTATAATTCCTTCAGCTGAAACTTGCATGTGGAACCCAGAGTATGATCAACCATGTGAACGGGAGAAGTGTTCAAATATGTCTCAGTTTTCCTCCCATGGTACTCGGGTGCAACATTCCAGACGCTTTACTAACACTCTCCCCACTTGGAGAGTCAGCCCCTTTAACCTCCTGTTTGGCCCAGTTTGCAATTTCTGCGGAAGATGAACAGGAATAGGGAGAACCAATGAGAGACTAGCTGGAGGTGTCTGGACGGGCAAATTTAACTCTCATTTCCCACCAGGAAGAGGAAATAACCAAAGGCTCAGCGTGCCGTGCCGGAACCAGATTAGGGCCTGAAGCCATCCTGCGGTGTTGCGGCCAGCTCACAAGAAAGCGAGTTGAAGAAAGGAGCTCAGGGGCACTGTAATTCACAAACCTGCAGAGTTATAAATGACAGCTATCGTCCAAAAATATAATGAAGTAAGGCTGCCAAGAGGACTTGAAAGCGGGGCAGAATTGCAGGAAACCGATTTCAGGAGGTAGACTGGAATTGCATTGAAAGCATAGGAAAAGAGGCAGAACGTCCACAATGATGTACTTGGCCAAAAAGGGCGTATGCGTTTTTTCCTGAATATATTCAGGAAAAAACGCATACGCCCTTTTTGGCCAACCAAGCAAGCTTGCAAAGGAAATCTGCACTACAATGAAGCCTCACTTACCCCCGGTCAAAAGGGCCATCTGAAAAAAGTGTAAAATCCAGAAAGGCAGGACAGGCCATGGAGAATTGGGAGCCTTGTTATGCTGATGGGCGGGATGTAAATTGCCAACAGACACTGGGGAGAAGTGTATGGTGTTTCCTGAAACATCTAAAAAACAAAGCAACAGAGCCTAGGGCACTTCCACTTATGGTCCTATAGCTTAGGAAAATTAAAATAAAAAAGACACAGCCACCCCAAAGTTTGGGACGCCTCTGTTTACAAGAACCTCATTTACAGTACAAGTTCAACATCGCAGAAAGTGAAAAATGGATAAAGAACTTGTGGTACTTACGTACAATGCAGTATCACTCAGCAATGAAATCTATGTCATCAGGCCCGTAGCAGCATAATGAGTGGATTCAGGTATGATGATTCTAACTGAAATAAGTCACACAGAAAAAGAAACATCATAAGATATCACTAATACACGGAATGTAAACTTGGCTACACAGGAACTGAATTCCAAAACAGAACAGGGTCTCAAATTTAGAAAACCAACTTATGCTTGCTTAAGGGTAAAGGTGAGTTGGGGTGCTGCATAAAACCAGAGATTGAAATGAGCACAGATAAAGTTCCTTAAGCCAAATATGGAATAGACAAGAGCTACTCCTTGCTCAACGAAATGGACTCAACACCCCATATTAAACGCCTAAGAATGTACCTGACTAGTAAGTATCTTAAAACCTATGGATTGCTATGTCTCCAAAAGAGAATCAAGCGTGTGTACAGGGGCATAAACGCAGCAGTGATAGGATTGGAGAGGTTCGGTGAGCAAATGAAGACCCTTTGAAGTCATATTGCATGGTACCCATTCCACGGGTTTCAACTACCCAGGTTAAAGGTATTCTTCCTTCAGCTAAAACATGCATGTGGAACCTAGAGTATGATCAACCATGTGATCGGGAGACGTGTTCAAATATGTCTCAGTTTTCGTATCCTGGTACTCGGGTGCAACATTCCAGACGCTTTACTAACACTCTCCCGACTTGGAGAGTCAGTCCCTTTAACCTCCTGTTTGGCCAAGTTTGCAATTTCTGTGGAAGATGAACAGGAATAGCGAGAACCAATGAGAGACTAGCTGGAGGTGTCTGGACGGGCAAATTTAACTCTCATTTCCCACCAGGAAGAGGAATTAACCAAAGGCTCAGCGTGCCGTGCCAGAACCAGATTAGGGCCTGAAGCCATCCTGCGGTGTTGCGGCCAGGTCACAAGAAAGCGAGTTGAAGAAAGGAGCTCAGGGGAACTGTAATTCACAAACCTGCAGAGTTATAAATTACAGCTATCATCCAAAAGTATACTGAAGTAAGGCTGCCAAGAGGACTTGAAAGCGGGGCAGAATTGCAGGAAACCGATTTCAGGAGGTAGACTGGAATTGCATTGAAAGCATAGGAAAAGAGGCAGAACGTCCACAATGATGCACTTGGCCAAAAAGGGCGTATGCGTTTTTTCCTGAATATATTCAGGAAAAAGGCATACGCCCTTTTTGGCCAACCAAGCAAACTTGCAAAGGAAATCTGCACTACAATGAAGTCTCACTTCCCCCCGGTCAAAAGGGCCATCTGAAAAAAGTGTAAAATCCAGAAAGGCAGGACAGGCCATGGAGAACTGGGAGCCTTGTTATGCTGATGGGCGGGATGTAACTTGCCAACAGACACTCGGGAGAAGTGTATGGTGTTTCCTGAAACATCTAAAAAACAAAGCAACAGAGCCTAGGGCACTTCCACTTATCGTCCTATAGCTTAGGGAAATTAAAATCAAAAAGACACAGCCACCCCAAAGTTTGGGACACCTCTGTTTACAAGAACCTCATTTACAGTACAAGTTCAACATCGCAGAAAGTGAAAAATGGATAAAGAACTTGTGGTACTTACGTACAATGCAGTATCACTCAGCAATGAAATCTATGTCATCTGACCCGTAGCAGCATAATGAGTGGATTCAGGTACGATGATTCTAACTGAAATAAGTCACACAGAAAAAGAAACATCATAAGATATCACTAATACACGGAATGTAAACTTGGCTACACAGGAACTGAATTCCAAAACAGAACAGGGTCTCAAATTTAGAAAACCAACTTATGCTTGCTTAAGGGGAAAGGTGAGTTGGGGTGCTGCATAAAACCAGAGATTGAAATGAGCACAGATAAAGTTCCTTAAGCCAAATATGGAATAGACAAGAGCTACTCCTTGCTCAACGAAATGGACTCAACACCCCATATTAAACGCCTAAGAATGTACCTGACTAGTAAGTATCTTAAAACCTATGGATTGCTATGTCTCCAAAAGAGAATCAAGCGTGTGTACAGGGGCATAAACGCAGCAGTGATAGGATTGGAGAGGTTCGGTGAGCAAATGAAGACCCTTTGAAGTCATATTGCATGGTACCCATTCCACGGGTTTCAACTACCCAGGTTAAAGGTATTCTTCCTTCAGCTAAAACATGCATGTGGAACCTAGAGTATGATCAACCATGTGATCGGGAGACGTGTTCAAATATGTCTCAGTTTTCGTATCCTGGTACTCGGGTGCAACATTCCAGACGCTTTACTAACACTCTCCCGACTTGGAGAGTCAGTCCCTTTAACCTCCTGTTTGGCCCAGTTTGCAATTTCTGTGGAAGATGAACAGGAATAGCGAGAACCAATGAGAGACTAGCTGGAGGTGTCTGGACGGGCAAATTTAACTCTCATTTCCCACCAGGAAGAGGAATTAACCAAAGGCTCAGCGTGCCGTGCCAGAACCAGATTAGGGCCTGAAGCCATCCTGCGGTGTTGCGGCCAGGTCACAAGAAAGCGAGTTGAAGAAAGGAGCTCAGGGGCACTGTAATTCACAAACCTGCAGAGTTATAAATGACAGCTATCGTCCAAAAATATACTGAAGTAAGGCTGCCAAGAGGACTTGAAAGCGGGGCAGAATTGCAGGAAACCGATTTCAGGAGGTAGACTGGAATTGCATTGAAAGCATAGGAAAAGAGGCAGAACGTCCACAATGATGCACTTGGCCAAAAAGGGCGTATGCGTTTTTTCCTGAATATATTCAGGAAAAAGGCATACGCCCTTTTTGGCCAACCAAGCAAACTTGCAAAGGAAATCTGCACTACAATGAAGTCTCACTTCCCCCCGGTCAAAAGGGCCATCGGAAAAAAGTGTAAAATCCAGAAAGGCAGGACAGGCCATGGAGAACTGGGAGCCTTGTTATGCTGATGGGCGGGATGTAACTTGCCAACAGACACTCGGGAGAAGTGTATGGTGTTTCCTGAAACATCTAAAAAACAAAGCAACAGAGCCTAGGGCACTTCCACTTATCGTCCTATAGCTTAGGGAAATTAAAATCAAAAAGACACAGCCACCCCAAAGTTTGGGACGCCTCTGTTTACAAGAACCTCATTTACAGTACAAGTTCAACATCGCAGAAAGTGAAAAATGGATAAAGAACTTGTGGTACTTACGTACAATGCAGTATCACTCAGCAATGAAATCTATGTCATCTGACCCGTAGCAGCATAATGAGTGGATTCAGGTATGATGATTCTAACTGAAATAAGTCACACAGAAAAAGAAACATCATAAGATATCAGTAATACACGGAATGTAAACTTGGCTACACAGGAACTGAATTACAGAACAGAACAGGGTCTCAAATTTAGAAAACCAACTTATGCTTGCTTAAGGGTAAAGGTGAGTTGGGGTGCTGCATAACACCAGAGATTGAAATGAGCACAGATAAAGTTCCTTAAGCCAAATATGGAATAGACAAGAGCTACTCCTTGCTCAACGAAATGGACTCAACACCGCATATTAAACGCCTAAGAATGTACCTGACTAGTAAGTACCTTAAAACCTATGGATTGCTATGTCTCCGAAAGAGAATCAAGCATGTGTACAGGGGCATAAACGCAGCAGTGATAGGATTGGAGAGGTTCGGTGAGCAAATGAAGACCCTTTGAAGTCATATTGCATGGTACCCATTCCACGGGTTTCAACTACCCAGGTTTAAGGTATTCTTCCTTCAGCTAAAACATGCATGTGGAACCTAGAGTATGATCAACCATGTGATCGGGAGACGTGTTCAAATATGTCTCAGTTTTCGTACCCTGGTACTCGGGTGCAACATTCCAGATGCTTTACTAACACTCTCCCCACTTGGAGAGTCAGTCCCTTTAACCTCCTGTTTGGCCCAGTTTGCAATTCCTGCGGAAGATGAACAGGAATAGGGAGAACCAATGAGAGACTAGCTGGAGGTGTCTGGACCGGCAAATTTAACTCTCATTTCCCACCAGGAAGAGGAAATAACCAAAGGGTCAGCGTGCCGTGCCGGAACCAGATTAGGGCCTGAAGCCATCCTGCGGTGTTGCGGCCAGCTCACAAGAAAGCGAGTTGAAGAAAGGAGCTCAGGGGCACTGTAATTCACAAACCTGCAGAGTTATAAATGACAGCTATCGTCCAAAAATATACTGAAGTAAGGCTGCCAGGAGGACTTGAAAGCGGGACAGAATTGCAGGAAACCGATTTCAGGAGGTAGACTGGAATTGCATTGAAAGCATAGGAAAAGAGGCAGAACGTCCACAATGATGCACTTGGCCAAAAAGGGCGTATGCGTTTTTTCCTGAATATATTCAGGAAAAAGGCATACGCCCTTTTTGGCCAACCAAGCAAACTTGCAAAGGAAATCTGCACTACAATGAAGTCTCACTTCCCCCCGGTCAAAAGGGCCATCGGAAAAAAGTGTAAAATCCAGAAAGGCAGGACAGGCCATGGAGAACTGGGAGCCTTGTTATGCTGATGGGCGGGATGTAAATTGCCAACAGACACTGGGGAGAAGTGTATGGTGTTTCCTGAAACATCTAAAAAACAAAGCAACAGAGCCTAGGGCACTTCCACGTATGGTCCTATAGCTTAGGAAAATTAAAATAAAAAAGACACAGCCACCCCAAAGTTGGGACGCCTCTGTTTACAAGAACCTCGTTTACATTACAAGTTCAACATCGCAGAAAGTGAAAAATGGATAAAGAAGTTGTGGTATTTACTTACAAAGCAATGTCACTCAGCAATGAAATCTATGTCATCTGGCCCGTAGCAGCACAATGAGTGGATTCAGGTATGATGATTCTAACTGAAATAAGTCACACAGAAAAAGAAACATCATAAGATATCAGTAATACACGGAATGTAAACTTGGCTACACAGGAACTGAATTACAGAACAGAACAGGGTCTCAAATTTAGAAAACCAACTTATGCTTGCTTAAGGGTAAAGGTGAGTTGGGGTGCTGCATAACACCAGAGATTGAAATGAGCACAGATAAAGTTCCTTAAGCCAAATATGGAATAGACAAGAGCTACTCCTTGCTCAACGAAATGGACTCAACACCGCATATTAAACGCCTAAGAATGTACCTGACTAGTAAGTACCTTAAAACCTATGGATTGCTATGTCTCCGAAAGAGAATCAAGCATGTGTACAGGGGCATAAACGCAGCAGTGATAGGATTGGAGAGGTTCGGTGAGCAAATGAAGACCCTTTGAAGTCATATTGCATGGTACCCATTCCACGGGTTTCAACTACCCAGGTTTAAGGTATTCTTCCTTCAGCTAAAACATGCATGTGGAACCTAGAGTATGATCAACCATGTGATCGGGAGACGTGTTCAAATATGTCTCAGTTTTCGTACCCTGGTACTCGAGTGCAACATTCCAGACGCTTTACTAACACTCTCCCCACTTGGAGAGTCAGTCCCTTTAACCTCCTGTTTGGCCCAGTTTGCAATTCCTGCGGAAGATGAACAGGAATAGGGAGAACCAATGAGAGACTAGCTGGAGGTGTCTGGACCGGCAAATTTAACTCTCATTTCCCACCAGGAAGAGGAAATAACCAAAGGGTCAGCGTGCCGTGCCGGAACCAGATTAGGGCCTGAAGCCATCCTGCGGTGTTGCGGCCAGCTCACAAGAAAGCGAGTTGAAGAAAGGAGCTCAGGGGCACTGTAATTCACAAACCTGCAGAGTTATAAATGACAGCTATCGTCCAAAAATATACTGAAGTAAGGCTGCCAGGAGGACTTGAAAGCGGGACAGAATTGCAGGAAACCGATTTCAGGAGGTAGACTGGAATTGCATTGAAAGCATAGGAAAAGAGGCAGAACGTCCACAATGATGCACTTGACCAAAAAGGGCATATGCGTTTTTTCCTGAATATATTCAGGAAAAAAGGCATACGCCCTTTTTGGCCAACCAAGCAAGCTTGCAATGGAAATCGGCACTACAATGAAGTCTCACTTCCCCCCGGTCAAAAGGGCCATCTGAAAAAAGTGTAAAATCCAGAAAGGCAGGACAGGCCATGGAGAACTGGGAGCCTTGTTATGCTGATGGGCGGGATGTAAATTGCCAACAGACACTCGGGAGAAGTGTATGGTGTTTCCTGAAACATCTAAAAAACAAAGCAACAGAGCCTAGGGCACTTCCACTTATGGTCCTATAGCTTAGGGAAATTAAAATCAAAAAGACACAGCCACCCCAAAGTTTGGGACGCCTCTGTTTACAAGAACCTCGTTTACAGTACAAGTTCAACATCGCAGAAAGTGAAAAATGGATAAAGAACTTGTGGTACTTACGTACAATGCAGTATCACTCAGCAATGAAATCTATGTCATCTGGCCCGTAGCAGCAAAATGAGTGGATTCAGGTACGATGATTCTAACTGAAATAAGTCACACAGAAAAAGAAACATCATAAGATATCACTAATACACGGAATGTAAACTTGGCTACACAGGAACTGAATTCCAAAACAGAACAGGGTCTCAAATTTAGAAAACCAACTTATGCTTGCTTAAGGGTAAAGATGAGTTGGGGTGCTGCATAAAACCAGAGATTGAAATGAGCACAGATAAAGTTCCTTAAGCCAAATATGGAATAGACAAGAGCTACTCCTTGCTCAACGAAATGGACTCAACACCCCATATTAAACGCCTAAGAATGTACCTGACTAGTAAGTATCTTAAAACCTATGGATTGCTATGTCTCCAAAAGAGAATCAAGCATGTGTACAGGGGCATAAACGCAGCAGTGATAGGATTGGAGAGGTTCGGTGAGCAAATGAAGACCCTTTGAAGTCATATTGCATGGTACCCATTACACGGGTCTCAACTCTCCAGGTTTAAGGTATTCTTCCTTCAGCTAAAACATGCATGTGGAACCCAGAATATGATCAACCGTGTGAACGGGAGACGTGTTCAAATATGTCTCAGTTTTCCTCCCCTGGTACTCGGGTGCAACATTCAAGATGCTTTACTAACACTCTCCCCACTTGGAGAATCAGCGCCTTTAACCTCCTGTTTGGCCCAATTTGCAATTTCTGCGGAAGATGAACAGGAATAGCCAGAACCAATGAGAGACTAGCTGGAGGTGTCTGGACGGGCAAATTTAACTCTCATTTCCCACCAGGAAGAGGAAATAACCAAAGGCTCAGCGTGCTGTGCCGGAACCAGATTAGGGCCTGAAGCCATCCTGTGGTGTTGCGGCCAGCTCAAAAGAAAGCGAATTGAAGAAAGGAGCTCAGGGGCACTGTAATTCACAAACCTGCAGAGTTATAAATGACAGCTATCGTCCAAAAATATACTGAAGTAAGGCTGCCAAGAGGACTTGAAAGCGGGGCAGAATTGCAGGAAACCGATTTCAGGAGGTAGACTGGAATTGCATTGAAAGCATAGGAAAAGAGGCAGAACGTCCACAATGATGCACTTGGCCAAAAAGGGCGTATGCGTTTTTTCCTGAATATATTCAGGAAAAAGGCATACGCCCTTTTTGGCCAACCAAGCAAACTTGCAAAGGAAATCTGCACTACAATGAAGTCTCACTTCCCCCCGGTCAAAAGGGCCATCGGAAAAAAGTGTAAAATCCAGAAAGGCAGGACAGGCCATGGAGAACTGGGAGCCTTGTTATGCTGATGGGCGGGATGTAACTTGCCAACAGACACTCGGGAGAAGTGTATGGTGTTTCCTGAAACATCTAAAAAACAAAGCAACAGAGCCTAGGGCACTTCCACTTATCGTCCTATAGCTTAGGGAAATTAAAATCAAAAAGACACAGCCACCCCAAAGTTTGGGACGCCTCTGTTTACAAGAACCTCATTTACAGTACAAGTTCAACATCGCAGAAAGTGAAAAATGGATAAAGAACTTGTGGTACTTACGTACAATGCAGTATCACTCAGCAATGAAATCTATGTCATCTGACCCGTAGCAGCATAATGAGTGGATTCAGGTACGATGATTCTAACTGAAATAAGTCACACAGAAAAAGAAACATCATAAGATATCACTAATACACGGAATGTAAACTTGGCTACACAGGAACTGAATTCCAAAACAGAACAGGGTCTCAAATTTAGAAAACCAACTTATGCTTGCTTAAGGGGAAAGGTGAGTTGGGGTGCTGCATAAAACCAGAGATTGAAATGAGCACAGATAAAGTTCCTTAAGCCAAATATGGAATAGACAAGAGCTACTCCTTGCTCAACGAAATGGACTCAACACCGCATATTAAAGGCAAAAGAATGTACCTGACTAGTAAGTATCTTAAAACCTATGGATTGCTATGTCTCCGAAAGAGAATCAAGCATGTGTACAGGGGCATAAATGCAGCAGTGATAGGATTGGAGAGGTTCGGTGAGCAAATGAAGACCCTTTGAAGTCATATTGCATGATACCCATTCCACGGGTTTCCACTACCCTGGTTTAAGGTATTCTTCCTTCAGCTAAAACATGCATGTGGAACCTAGAGTATGATCAACCATGTGATCGGGAGACGTGTTCAAATATGTCTCAGTTTTCCTCCCCTGGTACTCGGGTGCAACATTCCAGATGCTTTACTAACACTCTCCCCACTTGGAGAGTCAGTCCCTTTAACCTCCTGTTTGGCCCAGTTTGCAATTTCTGCAGAAGATGAACAGGAATAGCGAGAACCAATGAGAGACTAGCTGGAGGTGTCTGGACGGGCAAATTTAACTCTCATTTCCCACCAGGAAGAGGAATTAACCAAAGGCTCAGCATGCCGTGCCAGAACCAGATTAGAGCCTGAAGCCATCCTGCGGTGTTACGGCCAGCTCACAAGAAAGCGAGTTGAAGAAAGGAGCTCAGGGGCACTGAAATCCACAAACCTGCAGAGTTATAAATGACAGCTATCGTCCAAAAATATACTGAAGTAAGGCTGCCAAGAGGACTTGAAAGTGGGGCAGAATTGCAGGAAACCGATTTCAGGAGGTAGACTGGAATTGCATTTAAAGCATAGGAAAAGAGGCAGAACGTCCACAATGATGCACTTGGCCAAAAAGGGCGTATGCGTTTTTTCCTGAATATATTCAGGAAAAAACGCATACGCCATTTTTTGGCCAACCAAGCAAGCTTGCAAAGGAAATCTGCACTACAATGAAGTCTCACTTCCCCCCGGTCAAAAGGGCCATCTGAAAAAAGTGTAAAATCCAGAAAGGCAGGACAGGCCATGGAGAACTGGGAGCCTTGTTATGCTGATGGGCGAGATGTAAATTGCCAACAGACACTTGGGAGAAGTGTATGGTGTTTCCTGAAACATCTAAAAAACAAAGCAACAGAGCCTAGGGCACTTCCACTTATGGTCCTATAGCTTAGGGAAATTAAAATCAAAAAGACACAGCCACCCCAAACTTTGGGACGGCTCTGTTTACAACAACCTCGTTTACAGTACAAGTTCAATATCACAGAAAGTGAAAAATGGATAAAGAAGTTGTGGTACTCACATACAATGCAGTATCACTCAGCAATGAAATCTATGTCATCAGGCCCGTAGCAGCACAATGAGTGGATTCGGGTATGGTGATTCTAACTGAAATAAGTCACACAGAAAAAGAAACATCAATAAATATCACTAATACATGGAATGTAAACTTGGATACAGAGGAACTGAATTACAAAACAGAACAGGGTCTCAAATTGAGAAAACCAACTTATGCTTGTTTAAGGGGAAAGTTGAGTTGGGGTGCTGCATAAAACCAGAGATTGAAATGAGCACAGATAAAGTTCCTTAAGCCAAATATGGAATAGACAAGAGCTACTCCTTGCTCAACGAAATGACTCAACACCCCATATTAAACAACTAAGAATGTACCTGACTAGTAAGTATCTTAAAACCGATGGATTGCTATGTCTCCGAAAGAGAATCAAGCGTGTGTACAGGGGCATAAACGCAGCAGTGATAGGATTGGAGAGGTTCGGTGAGCAAATGAAGACTCTTTGAAGTCATATTGCATGGTACCCATTACACGGGTCTCAACTCTCCAGGTTTAAGGTATTCTTCCTTCAGCTAAAACATGCATGGGGAACCCAGAATATGATCAACGGTGTGATAGGGAGACGTGTTCAAATATGTCTCAGTTTTCGTACCCTGGTACTCGGGTGCAACATTCCAGACGCTTTACTAACACTCTCCAAACTTGCAGAGTCAGTCCCTTTAACCTCCTGTTTGGCCCAGTTTGCAATTTCTGCGGAAGATGAACAGGAATAGCGAGAACCAATGAGAGACTAGCTGGAGGTGTCTGGACGGGCAAATTTAACTCTCATTTCCCACCAGGAAGTGGAAATAACCAAAGGCTCAGCATGCCGTGCCAGAACCAGATTAGGGCCTGCAGCCATCCTGCGGTCTTGCGGCCAGCTCACAAGAAAACGAGTTGAAGAAAGGAGCTCAGGGACACTGTAATTCACAAACCTGCAGAGTTATAAATGACAACTATCGTCCAAAAATATACTGAAGTAAGGCTGCCAAGAGGACTTGAAAGTGGGGCAGAATTGCAGGAAACCGATTTCAGGAGGTAGACTGGAATTGCATTGAAAGCATAGGAAAAGAGGCAGAACGTCCACAATGATGCACTTGGCCAAAAAGGGCGTATGCGTTTTTTCCTGAATATATTCAGGAAAAAACGCATACGCCCTTTTTGGCCAACCAAGCAAGCTTGCAAAGGAAATCTGCACTACAATGAAGTCTCACTTCCCCCCGGTCAAAAGGGCCATCTGAAAAAAGTGTAAAATCCAGAAAGGCAGGATAGGCCATGGAGAACTGGGAGCCTTGTTATGCTGATGGGCGGGATGTAAATTGCCAACAGACACTCGGGAGAAGTGTATGGTGTTTCCTGAAACATCTAAAAAACAAAGCAACAGAGCCTAGGGCACTTCCACTTATGGTCCTATAGCTTAGGGAAATTAAAATCAAAAAGACACAGCCACCCCAAAGTTTGGGACGCCTCTGTTTACAAGAACCTCGTTTACCGTACAAGTTCAATATCACAGAAAGTGAAAAATGGATAAAGAACTTGTGGTACTTACGTACAATGCAGTATCACTCAGCAATGAAATTTATGTCATCAGGCCCTTAGCAGCACAATGAGTGGATTCAGGTATGATGATTCTAACTGAAATAAGTCACACAGAAAAAGAAACATCATAAGATATCAGTAATACACGGAATGTAAACTTGGCTACACAGGAACTGAATTACAGAACAGAACAGGGTCTCAAATTTAGAAAACCAACTTATGCTTGCTTAAGGGTAAAGGTGAGTTGGGGTGCTGCATAAAACCAGAGATTGAAATGAGCACAGATAAAGTTCCTTAAGCCAAATATGGAATAGACAAGAGCTACTCCTTGCTCAACGAAATGGACTCAACACCCCATATTAAACGCCTAAGAATGTACCTGACTTGTAAGTATCTTAAAACCTATGGATTGCTATGTCTCCGAAAGAGAATCAAGCGTGTGTACAGGGGCATAAACGCAGCAGTGATAGGATTGGAGAGGTTCGGTGAGCAAATGAAGACCCTTTGAAGTCATATTGCATGGTACCCATTACACGGGTCTCAACTCTCCAGTTTTAAGGTATTCTTCCTTCAGCTAAAACATGCATGTGGAACCCAGAGTATGATCAACCGTGTGAACGGGAGACGTGTTCAAATATGTCTCAGTTTTCCTCCCCTGGTACTCGGGTGCAACATTCCAGACGCTTTACTAACACTCTCCCCACTTGGAGAGTCAGCGCCTTTAACCTCCTGTTTGGCCCAGTTTGCAATTTCTGCGGAAGATGAACAGGAATAGGGAGAACCAATGAGAGACTAGCTGGAGGTGTCTGGACGGGCAAATTTAACTCTCATTTCCCACCAGGAAGAGGAATTAACCAAAGGCTCAGTGTGCCATGCCGGAACCAGATTAGGGCCTGAAGCCATCCTGCGGTGTTGCGGCCAGGTCACAAGAAAGCGAGTTGAAGAAAGGAGCGCAGGGGCACTGTAATTCACAAACCTGCAGAGTTATAAATGACAGCTATCGTCCAAAAATATACTGAAGTAAGGCTGCCAAGAGGACTTTAAAGCGGGGCAGAATTGCAGGAAACCGATTTCAGGAGGTAGACTGGAATTGCATTGAAAGCATAGGAAAAGAGGCAGAACGTCCACAATGATGCACTTGGCCAAAAAGGACGTATGCGTTTTTTCCTGAATATATTCAGGAAAAAACGCATACGCCCTTTATGGCCAACCAAGCAAACTTGCAAAGGAAATCTGCACTACAATGAAGTCTCAATTCCCCCCGGTCAAAAGGGCCATCTGAAAAAAGTGTAAAATCCTGAAAGGCAGGACAGGCCATGGAGAACTGGGAGCCTTGTTATGCTGATGGGCGGGATGTAAATTGCCAACAGACACTCTGGAGAAGTGTATGGTGTTTCCTGAAACATCTAAAAAACAAAGCAACAGAGCCTAGGGCACTTCCACTTATGGTCCTATAGCTTAGGGAAATTAAAATCAAAAAGACACAGCCACCCCAAAGATTGAGACGCCTCTGTTTACAAGAACCTCGTTTACCGTACAAGTTCAATATCACAGAAAGTGAAAAATGGATAAAGAACTTGTGGTACTTACGTACAATGCAGTATCACTCAGCAATGAAATTTATGTCATCAGGCCCTTAGCAGCACAATGAGTGGATTCAGGTATGATGATTCTAACTGAAATAAGTCACACAGAAAAAGAAACATCATAAGATATCAGTAATACACGGAATGTAAACTTGGCTACACAGGAACTGAATTACAGAACAGAACAGGGTCTCAAATTTAGAAAACCAACTTATGCTTGCTTAAGGGTAAAGGTGAGTTGGGGTGCTGCATAAAACCAGAGATTGAAATGAGCACAGATAAAGTTCCTTAAGCCAAATATGGAATAGACAAGAGCTACTCCTTGCTCAACGAAATGGACTCAACACCCCATATTAAACGCCTAAGAATGTACCTGACTTGTAAGTATCTTAAAACCTATGGATTGCTATGTCTCCGAAAGAGAATCAAGCGTGTGTACAGGGGCATAAACGCAGCAGTGATAGGATTGGAGAGGTTCGGTGAGCAAATGAAGACCCTTTGAAGTCATATTGCATGGTACCCATTACACGGGTCTCAACTCTCCAGTTTTAAGGTATTCTTCCTTCAGCTAAAACATGCATGTGGAACCCAGAGTATGATCAACCGTGTGAACGGGAGACGTGTTCAAATATGTCTCAGTTTTCCTCCCCTGGTACTCGGGTGCAACATTCCAGACGCTTTACTAACACTCTCCCCACTTGGAGAGTCAGCGCCTTTAACCTCCTGTTTGGCCCAGTTTGCAATTTCTGCGGAAGATGAACAGGAATAGGGAGAACCAATGAGAGACTAGCTGGAGGTGTCTGGACGGGCAAATTTAACTCTCATTTCCCACCAGGAAGAGGAATTAACCAAAGGCTCAGTGTGCCATGCCAGAACCAGATTAGGGCCTGAAGCCATCCTGCGGTGTTGCGGCCAGGTCACAAGAAAGCGAGTTGAAGAAAGGAGCGCAGGGGCACTGTAATTCACAAACCTGCAGAGTTATAAATGACAGCTATCGTCCAAAAATATACTGAAGTAAGGCTGCCAAGAGGACTTTAAAGCGGGGCAGAATTGCAGGAAACCGATTTCAGGAGGTAGACTGGAATTGCATTGAAAGCATAGGAAAAGAGGCAGAACGTCCACAATGATGCACTTGGCCAAAAAGGACGTATGCGTTTTTTCCTGAATATATTCAGGAAAAAACGCATACGCCCTTTATGGCCAACCAAGCAAACTTGCAAAGGAAATCTGCACTACAATGAAGTCTCAATTCCCCCCGGTCAAAAGGGCCATCTGAAAAAAGTGTAAAATCCTGAAAGGCAGGACAGGCCATGGAGAACTGGGAGCCTTGTTATGCTGATGGGCGGGATGTAAATTGCCAACAGACACTCTGGAGAAGTGTATGGTGTTTCCTGAAACATCTAAAAAACAAAGCAACAGAGCCTAGGGCACTTCCACTTATGGTCCTATAGCTTAGGGAAATTAAAATCAAAAAGACACAGCCACCCCAAAGATTGGGACACCTCTGTTTACAAGAACCTCGTTTACCGTACAAGTTCAATATCACAGAAAGTGAAAAATGGATAAAGAACTTGTGGTACTTACGTACAATGCAGTATCACTCAGCAATGAAATTTATGTCATCAGGCCCTTAGCAGCACAATGAGTGGATTCAGGTATGATGATTCTAACTGAAATAAGTCACACAGAAAAAGAAACATCATAAGATATCAGTAATACACGGAATGTAAACTTGGCTACACAGGAACTGAATTACAGAACAGAACAGGGTCTCAAATTTAGAAAACCAACTTATGCTTGCTTAAGGGTAAAGGTGAGTTGGGGTGCTGCATAAAACCAGAGATTGAAATGAGCACAGATAAAGTTCCTTAAGCCAAATATGGAATAGACAAGAGCTACTCCTTGCTCAACGAAATGGACTCAACACCCCATATTAAACGCCTAAGAATGTACCTGACTAGTAAGTATCTTAAAACCTATGGATTGCTATGTCTCCGAAAGAGAATCAAGCGTGTGTACAGGGGCATAAACGCAGCAGTGATAGGATTGGAGAGGTTCGGTGAGCAAATGAAGACCCTTTGAAGTCATATTGCATGGTACCCATTACACGGGTCTCAACTCTCCAGTTTTAAGGTATTCTTCCTTCAGCTAAAACATGCATGTGGAACCCAGAGTATGATCAACCGTGTGATCGGGAGACCTGTTCAAATATGTCTCAGTTTTCCTCCCCTGGTACTCGGGTGCAACATTCCAGACGCTTTACTAACACTCTCCCCACTTGGAGAGTCAGCGCCTTTAACCTCCTGTTTGGCCCAGTTTGCAATTTCTGCGGAAGATGAACAGGAATAGGGAGAACCAATGAGAGACTAGCTGGAGGTGTCTGGACGGGCAAATTTAACTCTCATTTCCCACCAGGAAGAGGAATTAACCAAAGGCTCAGCGTGCCATGCCGGAACCAGATTAGGGCCTGAAGCCATCCTGCGGTGTTGCGGCCAGGTCACAAGAAAGCGAGTTGAAGAAAGGAGCTCAGGGGCACTGTAATTCACAAACCTGCAGAGTTATAAATGACAGCTATCGTCCAAAAATATACTGAAGGAAGGCTGCCAAGAGGACTTGAAAGCGGGGCAGAATTGCAGGAAACTGATTTCAAGAGGTAGACTGGAATTGCATTGAAAGCATAGGAAAAGAGGCAGAACGTCCACAATGATGCACTTGGCCAAAAAGGGCGTATGCGTTTTTTCCTGAATATATTCAGGAAAAAACGCATACGCCCTTTTTGGCCAACCAAGCAAGCTTGCAAAGGAAATCTGCACTACAATGAAGTCTCACTTCCCCCCGGTCAAAAGGGCCATCTGAAAAAAGTGTAAAATCCAGAAAGTCAGGACAGGCCATGGAGAACTGGGAGCCTTGTTATGCTGATGGGCGGGATGTAAATTGCCAACAGACACTCGGGAGAAGTGTATGGTGTTTCCTGAAACATCTAAAAAACAAAGCAACAGAGCCTAGGGCACTTCCACTTATGGTCCTATAGCTTAGGGAAATTAAAATCAAAAAGACACAGCCACCCCAAAGTTTGGGACGCCTCTGTTTACAAGAACCTCATTTACCGTACAAGTTCAATATCACAGAAAGTGAAAAATGGATAAAGAAGCTGTGGTACTTACGTACAATGCAGTATCACTCAGCAATGAAATCTATGTCATCAGGCGCTTAGCAGCACAATGAATGGATTCAGGTACGATGATTCTAACTGAAATAAGTCACACAGAAAAAGAAATATCATAAGGTATCAGTAATACACGGAATGTAAACTTGGCTACACAGGAACTGAATTACAGAACAGAACAGGGTCTCAAATTTAGAAAACCAACTTATGCTTGCTTAAGGGTAAAGGTGAGTTGGGGTGCTGCATAAAACCAGAGATTGAAATGAGCACAGATAAAGTTCCTTAAGCCAAATATGGAATAGACAAGAGCTACTCCTTGCTCAACGAAATGGACTCAACACCCCATATTAAACGCCTAAGAATGTACCTGACTAGTAAGTATCTTAAAACCTATGGATTGCTATGTCTCCGAAAGAGAATCAGGCATGTGTACAGGGGCATAAACGCAGCAGTGATAGGATTGGAGAGGTTCGGTGAGCAAATGAAGACCCTTTGAAGTCATATTGCATGGTACCCATTCCACGGGTTTCAACTACCCAGGTTTAAGGTATTCTTCCTACAGCTAAAATATGCATGTGGAACCCAGAGTATGATCAACCATGTGATCGGGAGACGTGTTCAAATATGTCTCAGTTTTCGTACCCTGGTACTCGGGTGCAACATTCCAGACGCTTTACTAACACTCTCCCGACTTGGAGAGGCAGTCCCTTTAACGTCCTGTTTGGCCCAGTTTGCAATTTCTGCAGAAGATGAACAGGAATAGGGAGAACCAATGAGAGACTAGCTGGAGGTGTCTGGACGGGCAAATTTAACTCTCATTTCGTACCAGGAAGAGGAAATAACCAAAGGCTCAGCGTGCCATGCCGGAACCAGATTAGAGCCTGAAGCCATCATGCGGTGTTATGGCCAGCTCACAAGAAAGCGAGTTGAAGAAAGGAGCTCAGGGGCACTGTAATCCACAAACCTGCAGAGTTATAAATGACAGCTATCGTCCAAAAATATACTGAAGTAAGGCTGCCAAGAGGACTTGAAAGTGGGGCAGAATTGCAGGAAACCGATTTCAGGAGGTAGACTGGAATTGCATTTAAAGCATAGGAAAAGAGGCAGAACGTCCACAATGATGCACTCGGCCAAAAAGGGCGTATGCGTTTTTTCCTGAATATATTCAGGAAAAAACGCATACGCCATTTTTTGGCCAACCAAGCAAGCTTGCAAAGGAAATCTGCACTACAATGAAGTCTCACTTCCCCCCGGTCAAAAGGGCCATCTGAAAAAAGTGTAAAATCCAGAAAGGCAGGACAGGCCATGGAGAACTGGGAGCCTTGTTATGCTGATGGGCGAGATGTAAATTGCCAACAGACACTCGGGAGAAGTGTATGGTGTTTCCTGAAACATCTAAAAAACAAAGCAACAGAGCCTAGGGCACTTCCACTTATGGTCCTATAGCTTAGGGAAATTAAAATCAAAAAGACACAGCCACCCCAAAGTTTGGGACGGCTCTGTTTACAACAACCTCGTTTAGAGTACAAGTTCAATATCACAGAAAGTGAAAAATGGATAAAGAAGTTGTGGTACTCACATACAATGCAGTATCACTCAGCAATGAAATCTATGTCATCAGGCCCGTAGCAACACAATGAGTGGATTCGGGTATGGTGATTCTAACTGAAATAAGTCACACAGAAAAAGAAACATCAATAAATATCACTAATACATGGAATGTAAACTTGGATACAGAGGAACTGAATTACAAAACAGAACAGGGTCTCAAATTGAGAAAACCAACTTATGCTTGTTTAAGGGGAAAGTTGAGTTGGGGTGCTGCATAAAACCAGAGATTGAAATGAGCACAGATAAAGTTCCTTAAGCCAAATATGGAATAGACAAGAGCTACTCCTTGCTCAACGAAATGACTCAACACCCCATATTAAACAACTAAGAATGTACCTGACTAGTAAGTATCTTAAAACCGATGGATTGCTATGTCTCCGAAAGAGAATCAAGCGTGTGTACAGGGGCATAAATGCAGCAGTGATAGGATTGGAGAGGTTCGGTGAGCAAATGAAGACTCTTAGAAGTCATATTGCATGGTACCCATTCCACGGGTTTCAACTACCAAGGTTTAAGGTATTCTTCCTTCAGCTAAAACATGCATGTGGAACCTAGAGTATGATCAACCATGTGATCGGGAGACGTGTTCAAATATGTCTCAGTTTTCGTACCCTGGTACTCGGGTGCAACATTCCAGACGCTTTACTAACACTCTCCCGACTTGCAGAGTCAGTCCCTTTAACCTCCTGTTTGGCCCAGTTTGCAATTTCTGCGGAAGATGAACAGGAATAGCGAGAACCAATGAGAGACTAGCTGGAGGTGTCTGGACGGGCAAATTTAACTCTCATTTCCCACCAGGAAGAGGAAATAACCAAAGGCTCAGCATGCCGTGCCAGAACCAGATTAGGGCCTGCAGCCATCCTGCGGTCTTGCGGCCAGCTCACAAGAAAACGAGTTGAAGAAAGGAGCTCAGGGACACTGTAATTCACAAACCTGCAGAGTTATAAATGACAACTATCGTCCAAAAATATACTGAAGTAAGGCTGCCAAGAGGTCTTGAAAGCGGGGCAGAATTGCAGGAAACCGATTTCAGGAGGTAGACTGGAATTGCATTGAAAGCATAGGAAAAGAGGCAGAACGTCCACAATGATGCACTTGGCCAAAAAGGGCGTATGCGTTTTTTCCTGAATATATTCAGGAAAAAACGCATACGCCCTTTGTGGCCAACCAAGCAAGCTTGCAAAGGAAATCTGCACTACAATGAAGTCTCACTTCCCCCCGGTCAAAAGGGCCATCTGAAAAAAGTGTAAAATCCAGAAAGGCAGGACAGGCCATGGAGAACTGGGAGCCTTGTTATGCTGATGGGCGGGATGTAAATTGCCAACAGACACTCGGGAGAAGTGTATGGTGTTTCCTGAAACATCTAAAAAACAAAGCAACAGAGCCTAGGGCACTTCCACTTATGGTCCTATAGCTTAGGGAAATTAAAATCAAAAAGACACAGCCACCCCAAAGTTTGGGACGCCTCTGTTTACAAGAACCTCGTTTACCGTACAAGTTCAATATCACAGAAAGTGAAAAATGGATAAAGAACTTGTGGTACTTACGTACAATGCAGTATCACTCAGCAGTGAAATCTATGTCATCAGGCCCTTAGCAGCACAATGAGTGGATTCAGGTATGATGATTCTAACTGAAATAAGTCACACAGAAAAAGAAACATCATAAGATATCACTAATACACGGAATGTAAACTTGGCTACACAGGAACTGAATTACAGAACAGAACA
The DNA here is from genome assembly GCF_963455315.2 of Globicephala melas. Lineage (NCBI taxonomy): Eukaryota > Metazoa > Chordata > Mammalia > Artiodactyla > Delphinidae > Globicephala > Globicephala melas. Next base: position 381,022 of record NW_027207415.1, read on the forward strand.
GGGTCTCAAATTTAGAAAACCAACTTATGCTTGCTTAAGGGTAAAGGTGAGTTGGGGTGCTGCATAAAACCAGAGATTGAAATGAGCACAGATAAAGTTCCTTAAGCCAAATATGGAATAGACAAGAGCGACTTCTTGCTCAACGAAATGGACTCAACACCCCATATTAAACGCCTAAGAATGTACCTGACTAGTAAGTATCTTAAAACCTATGGATTGCTATGTCTCCGAAAGAGAATCAAGCGTGTGTACAGGGGCATAAACGCAGCAGTGATAGGATTGGAGAGGTTCGGTGAGCAAATGAAGACCCTTTGAAGTCATATTGCATGGTACCCATTACACGGGTCTCAACTCTCCAGTTTTAAGGTATTCTTCCTTCAGCTAAAACATGCATGTGGAACCCAGAGTATGATCAACAGTGTGAACGGGAGACGTGTTCAAATATGTCTCAGTTTTCCTCCCCTGGTACTCGGGTGCAACATTCCAGACGCTTTACTAACACTCTCCCCACTTGGAGAGTCAGTGCCTTTAAACTGCTGTTTGGCCCAGTTTGCAATTTCTGCGGAAGATGAACAGGAATAGGGAGAACCAATGAGAGACTAGCTGGAGGTGTCTGGACGGGCAAATTTAACTCTCATTTCCCACCAGGAAGAGGAATTAACCAAAGGCTCAGCGTGCCATGCCGGAACCAGATTAGGGCCTGAAGCCATCCTGCGGTGTTGCAGCCAGGTCACAAGAAAGCGAGTTGAAGAAAGGAGCTCAGGGGCACTGTAATTCACAAACCTGCAGAGTTATAAATGACAGCTATCGTCCAAAAATATACTGAAGTAAGGCTGCCAAGAGGACTTGAAAGCGGGGCAGAATTGCAGGAAACTGATTTCAGGAGGTAGACTGGAATTGCATTGAAAGCATAGGAAAAGAGGCAGAACGTCCACAATGATGCACTTGGCCAAAAAGGGCGTATGCGTTTTTTCCTGAATATATTCAGGAAAAAACGCATACGCCCTTTTTGGCCAACCAAGCAAGCTTGCAAAGGAAATCTGCACTACAATGAAGTCTCACTTCCCCCCGGTCAAAAGGGCCATCTGAAAAAAGTGTAAAATCCAGAAAGGCAGGACAGGCCATGGAGAACTGGGAGCCTTGTTATGCTGATGGGCGGGATGTAAATTGCCAACAGACACTCGGGAGAAGTTTATGGTGTTTCCTGAAACATCTAAAAAACAAAGCAACAGAGCCTAGGGCACTTCCACTTATGGTCCTATAGCTTAGGGAAATTAAAATCAAAAAGACACAGCCACCCCAAAGTTTGGGACGGCTCTGTTTACAACAACCTCGTTTAGAGTACAAGTTCAATATCACAGAAAGTGAAAAATGGATAAAGAAGTTGTGGTACTCACATACAATGCAGTATCACTCAGCAATGAAATCTATGTCATCAGGCCCGTAGCAGCACAATGAGTGGATTCGGGTATGGTGATTCTAACTGAAATAAGTCACACAGAAAAAGAAACATCAATAAATATCACTAATACATGGAATGTAAACTTGGATACAGAGGAACTGAATTACAAAACAGAACAGGGTCTCAAATTTAGAAAACCAACTTATGCTTGCTTAAGGGGAAAGGTGAGTTGGGGTGCTGCATAAAACCAGAGATTGAAATGAGCACAGATAAAGTTCCTTAAGCCAAATATGGAATAGACAAGAGCTACTCCTTGCTCAACGAAATGACACAACACCCCATATTAAACAACTAAGAATGTACCTGACTAGTAAGTATCTTAAAACCGATGGATTGCTATGTCTCCGAAAGAGAATCAAGCGTATGTACAGGGGCATAAACGCAGCAGTGATAGGATTGGAGAGGTTCGGTGAGCAAATGAAGACTCTTTGAAGTCATATTGCATGGTACCCATTACACGGGTCTCAACTCTCCAGGTTTAAGGTATTCTTCCTTCAGCTAAAACATGCATGTGGAACCCAGAATATGATCAACGGTGTGATAGGGAGACTTGTTCAAATATGTCTCAGTTTTCGTCCCCTGGTACTCGGGTGCAACATTCTCGATGCTTTACTAACACTCTCCCCACTTGGAGAGTCAGTGCCTTTAACCTCCTGTTTGGCCCAGTTTGCAATTTCTGCGGAAGATGAACAGGAATAGGGAGAACCAATGAGAGACTAGCTGGAGGTGTCTGGACGGGCAAAGTTAACTCTCATTTCCCACCAGGAAGAGGAATTAACCAAAGGCTCAGCGTGCCGTGCCGGAACCAGATTAGGGCCTGAAGCCATCCTGCGGTGTTGCGGCCAGGTCACAAGAAAGCGAGTTAAAGAAAGGAGCTCAGGGGCACTGTAATTCACAAACCTGCAGAGTTATAAATGACAGCTATCGTCCAAAAATATACTGAAGTAAGGCTGCCAAGAGGAGTTGAAAGCGGGGCAGAATTGCAGGAAACCGATTTCAGGAGGTAGACTGGAATTGCATTGAAAGCATAGGAAAAGAGGCAAAATGTCCACAATGATGCACTTGGCCAAAAAGGGCGTATGCGTTTTTTCCTGAATATATTCAGGAAAAAACGCATACGCCCTTTTTGGCCAACCAAGCAAGCTTGCAAAGGAAATCTGCACTACAATGAAGTCTCACTTCCCCCCGGTCAAAAGGGCCATCTGAAAAAAGTGTAAAATCCAGAAAGGCAGGACAGGCCATGGAGAACTGGGAGCCTTGTTATGCTGATGGGCAGGATGTAAATTGCCACAGACACTCGGGAGAAGTGTATGGTGTTTCCTGAAACATCTAAAAAACAAAGCAACAGAGCCTAGGGCACTTCCACTTATGGTCCTATAGCTTAGGGAAATTAAAATAAAAAAGACACAGCCACCCCAAACTTTGGGACGGCTCTGTTTACAACAACCTCGTTTAGAGTACAAGTTCAATATCACAGAAAGTGAAAAATGGATAAAGAAGTTGTGGTACTCACATACAATGCAGTATCACTCAGTAATGAAATCTATGTCATCAGGCCCGTATCAGCACAATGAGTGGATTCGGGTATGGTGATTCTAACTGAAATAAGTCACACAGAAAAAGAAACATCAATAAATATCACTAATACACGGAAGGTAAACTTGGCTACACAGGAACTGAATTACAGAACAGAACAGGGTCTCAAATTGAGAAAACCAACTTATGCTTGCTTAAGGGGAAAGTTGAGTTGGGGTGCTGCATAAAACCAGAGATTGAAATGAGCACAGATAAAGTTCCTTAAGCCAAATATGGAATAGACAAGAGCTACTCCTTGCTCAACGAAATGACTCAACACCCCATATTAAACAATTAAGAATGTACCTGACTAGTAAGTATCTTAAAACCAATGGATTGCTATGTCTCCGAAAGAGAATCAAGCGTGTGTACAGGGGCATAAACGCAGCAGTGGTAGGATTGGAGAGGTTCGGTGAGCAAATGAAGACTCTTAGAAGTCATATTGCATGGTACCCATTCCACGGGTTTCAACTCCCCAGGTTTAAGGTATTCTTCCTTCAGTTAAAACATGCATGTGGAACCTAGAGTATGATCAACCATGTGATCGGGAGACGTGTTCAAATATGTCTCAGTTTTCGTACCCTGGTACTCGGGTGCAACATTCCAGACGCTTTACTAACACTCTCCCGACTTGCAGAGTCAGTCTCTTTAACCTCATGTTTGGCCCAGTTTGCAATTTCTGCGGAAGATGAACAGGAATAGCAAGAACCAATGAGAGACTAGCTGGAGGTGTCTGGACGGGCAAATTTAACTCTCATTTCCCACCAGGAAGAGGAAATAACCAAAGGCTCAGCGTGCCGTTCCGGAACCAGATTAGGGCCTGAAGCCATCCTGCGGTGTTGCGGCCAGCTCACAAGAAAACGAGTTGAAGAAAGGAGCTCAGGGGCACTGTAATTCACAAACCTGCAGAGTTATAAATGACAACTATCGTCCAAAAATATACTGAAGTAAGGCTGCCAAGAGGACTTGAAAGCGGGGCAGAATTGCAGGAAACCGATTTCAGGAGGTAGACTGGAATTGCATTGAAAGCATAGGAAAAGAGACAGAACGTCCACAATGATGCACTTGGCCAAAAAGGGCGTATGCGTTTTTTCCTGAATATATTCAGGAAAAAACGCATACGCCCTTTTTGGCCAACCAAGCAAGCTTGCAAAGGAAATCTGCACTACAATGAAGTCTCACTTCCCCCCGGTCAAAAGGGCCATCTGAAAAAAGTGTAAAATCCAGAAAGGCAGGACAGGCCATGGAGAACTGGGAGCCTTGTTATGCTGATGGGCGGGATGTCAATTGCCAACAGACACTCTGGAGAAGTGTATGGTGTTTCCTGAAACATCTAAAAAACAAAGCAACAGAGCCTAGGGCACTTCCACTTATGGTCCTATAGCTTAGGGAAATTAAAATCAAAAAGACACAGCCACCCCAATGTTTGGGACGCCTCTGTTTACAAGAACCTCGTTTACCGTACAAGTTCAATATCACAGAAAGTGAAAAATGGATAAAGAACTTGTGGTACTTACGTACAATGCAGTATCACTCAGCAATGAAATCTATGTCATCAGGCCCGTAGCAGCACAATGAGTGGATTCAGGTACGATGATTCTAACTGAAATAAGTCACACAGAAAAAGAAACATCATAAGATATCACTAATACACGGAATGTAAACTTGGCTACACAGGAACTGAATTACAGAACAGAACAGGGTCTCACATTTAGAAAAACAACTTATGCTTGCTTAAGGGTAAAGGTGAGTTGGGGTGCTGCATAAAACCAGAGATCGAAATGAGCACAGATAAAGTTCCTTAAGCCAAATATGGAATAGACAAGAGCTACTCCTTGCTCAACGAAATGGACTCAACACCGCATATTAAACGCCTAAGAATGTACCTGACTCTTAAGTATCTTAAAACCTATGGATTGCTATGTCTCCGAAAGAGAATCAAGCATGTGTACAGGGACATAAACGCAGCAGTGATAGGATTGGAGAGGTTCGGTGAGCAAATGAAGACCCTTTGAAGTCATATTGCATGGTACCCATTCCACGGGTTTCAACTACCCAGGTTTAAGGTATTCTTCCTTCAGCTAAAACATGCATGTGGAACCTAGAGTATGATCAACCATGTGATCGGGAGACGTGTTCAAATATGTCTCAGTTTTCGTACCCTGGTACTCGGGTGCAACATTCCAGACGCTTTACTAACACTCTCCCGACTTGGAGAGTCAGTCCCTTTAACCTCCTGTTTGGCTCAGTTTGCAATTTCTGCGGAAGATGAACAGGAATAGCGAGAACCAATGAGAGACTAGCTGGAGGTGTCTGGACGGGCAAATTTAACTGTCATTTCCCACCAGGAAGAGGAAATAACCAAAGGCTCAGCGTACCGTGCCGGAACCAGATTAGGGCCTGAAGCCATCCTGCGGTGTTGCGGCCAGCTCACAAGAAAGCAAGTTGAAGAAAGGAGCTCAGGGGCACTGTAATTCAGAAACCTGCAGAGTTATAAATGACAACTATCGTCCAAAAATATACTGAAGTAAGGCTGCCAAGAGGACTTGAAAGCGGGGCAGAATTGCAGGAAACCGATTTCAGGAGGTAGACTGGAATTGCATTGAAAGCATAGGAAAAGAGGCAGAACGTCCACAATGATGCACTTGGCCAAAAAGGGCGTATGCGTTTTTTCCTGAATATATTCAGGAAAAAACGCATACGCCCTTTTTGGCCAACCAAGCAAGCTTGCAAAGGAAATCTGCACTACAATGAAGTCTCACTTCCCCCCGGTCAAAAGGGCCATCTGAAAAAAGTGTAAAATCCAGAAAGGCAGGACAGGCCATGGAGAACTGGGAGCCTTGTTATGCTGATGGGCGGGATGTCAATTGCCAACAGACACTTGGGAGAAGTGTATGGTGTTTCCTGAAACATCTAAAAAACAAAGCAACAGAGCCTAGGGCACTTCCACTTATGGTCCTATAGCTTAGGGAAATTAAAATCAAAAAGACACAGCCACCCCAAAGTTTGGGACGGCTCTGTTTACAACAACCTCGTTTAGAGTACAAGTTCAATATCACAGAAAGTGAAAAATGGATAAAGAAGTTGTGGTACTCACATACAATGCAGTATCACTCAGCAATGAAATCTATGTCATCAGGCCCGTAGCAGCACAATGAGTGGATTCGGGTATGGTGATTCTAACTGAAATAAGTCACACAGAAAAAGAAACATCAATAAATATCACTAATACATGGAATGTAAACTTGGATACAGAGGAACTGAATTACAAAACAGAACAGGGTCTCAAATTGAGAAAACCAACTTATGCTTGTTTAAGGGGAAAGTTGAGTTGGGGTGCTGCATAAAACCAGAGATTGAAATGAGCACAGATAAAGTTCCTTAAGCCAAATATGGAATAGACAAGAGCTACTCCTTGCTCAACGAAATGACACAACACCCCATATTAAACAACTAAGAATGTACCTGACTAGTAAGTATCTTAAAACCGATGGATTGCTATGTCTCCGAAAGAGAATCAAGCGTATGTACAGGGGCATAAACGCAGCAGTGATAGGATTGGAGAGGTTCGGTGAGCAAATGAAGACTCTTTGAAGTCATATTGCATGGTACCCATTACACGGGTCTCAACTCTCCAGGTTTAAGGTATTCTTCCTTCAGCTAAAACATGCATGTGGAACCCAGAATATGATCAACGGTGTGATAGGGAGACTTGTTCAAATATGTCTCAGTTTTCGTCCCCTGGTACTCGGGTGCAACATTCTCGATGCTTTACTAACACTCTCCCCACTTGGAGAGTCAGTGCCTTTAACCTCCTGTTTGGCCCAGTTTGCAATTTCTGCGGAAGATGAACAGGAATAGGGAGAACCAATGAGAGACTAGCTGGAGGTGGCTGGACGGGCAAAGTTAACTCTCATTTCCCACCAGGAAGAGGAATTAACCAAAGGCTCAGCGTGCCGTGCCGGAACCAGATTAGGGCCTGAAGCCATCCTGCGGTGTTGCGGCCAGGTCACAAGAAAGCGAGTTAAAGAAAGGAGCTCAGGGGCACTGTAATTCACAAACCTGCAGAGTTATAAATGACAGCTATCGTCCAAAAATATACTGAAGTAAGGCTGCCAAGAGGAGTTGAAAGCGGGGCAGAATTGCAGGAAACCGATTTCAGGAGGTAGACTGGAATTGCATTGAAAGCATAGGAAAAGAGGCAAAATGTCCACAATGATGCACTTGGCCAAAAAGGGCGTATGCGTTTTTTCCTGAATATATTCAGGAAAAAACGCATACGCCCTTTTTGGCCAACCAAGCAAGCTTGCAAAGGAAATCTGCACTACAATGAAGTCTCACTTCCCCCCGGTCAAAAGGGCCATCTGAAAAAAGTGTAAAATCCAGAAAGGCAGGACAGGCCATGGAGAACTGGGAGCCTTGTTATGCTGATGGGCAGGATGTAAATTGCCACAGACACTCGGGAGAAGTGTATGGTGTTTCCTGAAACATCTAAAAAACAAAGCAACAGAGCCTAGGGCACTTCCACTTATGGTCCTATAGCTTAGGGAAATTAAAATAAAAAAGACACAGCCACCCCAAACTTTGGGACGGCTCTGTTTACAACAACCTCGTTTAGAGTACAAGTTCAATATCACAGAAAGTGAAAAATGGATAAAGAAGTTGTGGTACTCACATACAATGCAGTATCACTCAGTAATGAAATCTATGTCATCAGGCCCGTATCAGCACAATGAGTGGATTCGGGTATGGTGATTCTAACTGAAATAAGTCACACAGAAAAAGAAACATCAATAAATATCACTAATACACGGAAGGTAAACTTGGCTACACAGGAACTGAATTACAGAACAGAACAGGGTCTCAAATTGAGAAAACCAACTTATGCTTGCTTAAGGGGAAAGTTGAGTTGGGGTGCTGCATAAAACCAGAGATTGAAATGAGCACAGATAAAGTTCCTTAAGCCAAATATGGAATAGACAAGAGCTACTCCTTGCTCAACGAAATGACTCAACACCCCATATTAAACAATTAAGAATGTACCTGACTAGTAAGTATCTTAAAACCAATGGATTGCTATGTCTCCGAAAGAGAATCAAGCGTGTGTACAGGGGCATAAACGCAGCAGTGGTAGGATTGGAGAGGTTCGGTGAGCAAATGAAGACTCTTAGAAGTCATATTGCATGGTACCCATTCCACGGGTTTCAACTCCCCAGGTTTAAGGTATTCTTCCTTCAGTTAAAACATGCATGTGGAACCTAGAGTATGATCAACCATGTGATCGGGAGACGTGTTCAAATATGTCTCAGTTTTCGTACCCTGGTACTCGGGTGCAACATTCCAGACGCTTTACTAACACTCTCCCGACTTGCAGAGTCAGTCTCTTTAACCTCATGTTTGGCCCAGTTTGCAATTTCTGCGGAAGATGAACAGGAATAGCAAGAACCAATGAGAGACTAGCTGGAGGTGTCTGGACGGGCAAATTTAACTCTCATTTCCCACCAGGAAGAGGAAATAACCAAAGGCTCAGCGTGCCGTTCCGGAACCAGATTAGGGCCTGAAGCCATCCTGCGGTGTTGCGGCCAGCTCACAAGAAAACGAGTTGAAGAAAGGAGCTCAGGGGCACTGTAATTCACAAACCTGCAGAGTTATAAATGACAACTATCGTCCAAAAATATACTGAAGTAAGGCTGCCAAGAGGACTTGAAAGCGGGGCAGAATTGCAGGAAACCGATTTCAGGAGGTAGACTGGAATTGCATTGAAAGCATAGGAAAAGAGACAGAACGTCCACAATGATGCACTTGGCCAAAAAGGGCGTATGCGTTTTTTCCTGAATATATTCAGGAAAAAACGCATACGCCCTTTTTGGCCAACCAAGCAAGCTTGCAAAGGAAATCTGCACTACAATGAAGTCTCACTTCCCCCCGGTCAAAAGGGCCATCTGAAAAAAGTGTAAAATCCAGAAAGGCAGGACAGGCCATGGAGAACTGGGAGCCTTGTTATGCTGATGGGCGGGATGTCAATTGCCAACAGACACTCTGGAGAAGTGTATGGTGTTTCCTGAAACATCTAAAAAACAAAGCAACAGAGCCTAGGGCACTTCCACTTATGGTCCTATAGCTTAGGGAAATTAAAATCAAAAAGACACAGCCACCCCAATGTTTGGGACGCCTCTGTTTACAAGAACCTCGTTTACCGTACAAGTTCAATATCACAGAAAGTGAAAAATGGATAAAGAACTTGTGGTACTTACGTACAATGCAGTATCACTCAGCAATGAAATCTATGTCATCAGGCCCGTAGCAGCACAATGAGTGGATTCAGGTACGATGATTCTAACTGAAATAAGTCACACAGAAAAAGAAACATCATAAGATATCACTAATACACGGAATGTAAACTTGGCTACACAGGAACTGAATTACAGAACAGAACAGGGTCTCACATTTAGAAAAACAACTTATGCTTGCTTAAGGGTAAAGGTGAGTTGGGGTGCTGCATAAAACCAGAGATCGAAATGAGCACAGATAAAGTTCCTTAAGCCAAATATGGAATAGACAAGAGCTACTCCTTGCTCAACGAAATGGACTCAACACCGCATATTAAACGCCTAAGAATGTACCTGACTCTTAAGTATCTTAAAACCTATGGATTGCTATGTCTCCGAAAGAGAATCAAGCATGTGTACAGGGACATAAACGCAGCAGTGATAGGATTGGAGAGGTTCGGTGAGCAAATGAAGACCCTTTGAAGTCATATTGCATGGTACCCATTCCACGGGTTTCAACTACCCAGGTTTAAGGTATTCTTCCTTCAGCTAAAACATGCATGTGGAACCTAGAGTATGATCAACCATGTGATCGGGAGACGTGTTCAAATATGTCTCAGTTTTCGTACCCTGGTACTCGGGTGCAACATTCCAGACGCTTTACTAACACTCTCCCGACTTGGAGAGTCAGTCCCTTTAACCTCCTGTTTGGCTCAGTTTGCAATTTCTGCGGAAGATGAACAGGAATAGCGAGAACCAATGAGAGACTAGCTGGAGGTGTCTGGACGGGCAAATTTAACTGTCATTTCCCACCAGGAAGAGGAAATAACCAAAGGCTCAGCGTACCGTGCCGGAACCAGATTAGGGCCTGAAGCCATCCTGCGGTGTTGCGGCCAGCTCACAAGAAAGCAAGTTGAAGAAAGGAGCTCAGGGGCACTGTAATTCAGAAACCTGCAGAGTTATAAATGACAACTATCGTCCAAAAATATACTGAAGTAAGGCTGCCAAGAGGACTTGAAAGCGGGGCAGAATTGCAGGAAACCGATTTCAGGAGGTAGACTGGAATTGCATTGAAAGCATAGGAAAAGAGGCAGAACGTCCACAATGATGCACTTGGCCAAAAAGGGCGTATGCGTTTTTTCCTGAATATATTCAGGAAAAAACGCATACGCCCTTTTTGGCCAACCAAGCAAGCTTGCAAAGGAAATCTGCACTACAATGAAGTCTCACTTCCCCCCGGTCAAAAGGGCCATCTGAAAAAAGTGTAAAATCCAGAAAGGCAGGACAGGCCATGGAGAACTGGGAGCCTTGTTATGCTGATGGGCGGGATGTCAATTGCCAACAGACACTTGGGAGAAGTGTATGGTGTTTCCTGAAACATCTAAAAAACAAAGCAACAGAGCCTAGGGCACTTCCACTTATGGTCCTATAGCTTAGGGAAATTAAAATCAAAAAGACACAGCCACCCCAAAGTTTGGGACGGCTCTGTTTACAACAACCTCGTTTAGAGTACAAGTTCAATATCACAGAAAGTGAAAAATGGATAAAGAAGTTGTGGTACTCACATACAATGCAGTATCACTCAGCAATGAAATCTATGTCATCAGGCCTGTAGCAGCACAATGAGTGGATTCGGGTATGGTGATTCTAACTGAAATAAGTCACCCAGAAAAAGAAACATCAATAAATATCACTAATACATGGAATGTAAACTTGGATACAGAGGAACTGAATTACAAAACAGAACAGGGTCTCAAATTGAGAAAACCAACTTATGCTTGTTTATGGGGAAAGTTGAGTTGGGGTGCTGCATAAAACCAGAGATTGAAATGAGCACAGATAAAGTTCCTTAAGCCAAATATGGAATAGACAAGAGCTACTCCTTGCTCAACGAAATGACTCAACACCCCATATTAAACAACTAAGAATGTACCTGACTAGTAAGTATCTTAAAACCGATGGATTGCTATGTCTCTGAAAGAGAATCAAGCGTGTGTACAGGGGCATAAACGCAGCAGTGATAGGATTGGAGAGGTTCGGTGAGCAAATGAAGACTCTTAGAAGTCATATTGCATGGTACCCATTCCACGGGTTTCAACTACCCAGGTTTAAGGTATTCTTCCTTCAGCTAAAACATGCATGTGGAACCTAGAGTATGATCAACCATGTGAGCGGGAGACGTGTTCAAATATGTCTCAGTTTTCGTACCCTGGTACTCGGGTGCAACATTCCAGACGCTTTACTAACACTCTCCCGACTTGGAGAGTCAGTCCCTTTAACCTCCTGTTTGGCCCAGTTTGCAATTTCTGCGGAAGATGAACAGGAATAGCGAGAACCAATGAGAGACTAGCTGGAGGTGTCCGGACGGGCAAATTTAACTCTCATTTCCCAACAGGAAGAGGAAATAACCAAAGGCTCAGCGTGCCGTGCCGGAACCAGATTAGGGCCTGAAGCCATCCTGCGGTGTTGCGGCCAGCTCACAAGAAAACGAGTTGAAGAAAGGAGCTCAGGGGCACTGTAATTCACAAACCTGCAGAGTTATAAATGACAACTATCGTCCAAAAATATACTGAAGTAAGGCTGCCAAGAGGACTTGAAAGCGGGGCAGAATTGCAGGAAACCGATTTCAGGAGGTAGACTGGAATTGCATTGAAAGCATAGGAAAAGAGGCAAAATGTCCACAATGATGCACTTGGCCAAAAAGGGCGTATGCGTTTTTTCCTGAATATATTCAGGAAAAAACGCATACGCCCTTTTTGGCCAACCAAGCAAGCTTGCAAAGGAAATCGGCACTACAATGAAGTCTCACTTCCCCCCGGTCAAAAGGGCCATCTGAAAAAAGTGTAAAATCCAGAAAGGCAGGACAGGCCATGGAGAACTGGGAGCCTTGTTATGCTGATGGGCAGGATGTAAATTGCCACAGACACTCGGGAGAAGTGTATGGTGTTTCCTGAAACATCTAAAAAACAAAGCAACAGAGCCTAGGGCACTTCCACTTATGGTCCTATAGCTTAGGGAAATTAAAATCAAAAAGATACAGCCACCCCAAACTTTGGGACGGCTCTGTTTACAAGAACCTCGTTTACCGTACAAGTTCAATATCACAGAAAGTGAAAAATGGATAAAGAAGTTGTGGTACTCACATACAATGCAGTATCACTCAGTAATGAAATCTATGTCATCAGGCCCGTATCAGCACAATGAGTGGATTCGGGTATGGTGATTCTAACTGAAATAAGTCACACAGAAAAAGAAACATCAATAAATATCACTAATACACGGAATGTAAACTTGGCTACAGAGGAACTGAATTCCAAAACAGAACAGGGTCTCAAATTGAGAAAACCAACTTATGCTTGCTTAAGGGGAAAGTTGAGTTGGGGTGCTGCATAAAACCAGAGATTGAAATGAGCACAGATAAAGTTCCTTAAGCCAAATATGGAATAGACAAGAGCTACTCCTTGCTCAACGAAATGACTCAACACCCAATATTAAACAATTAAGAATGTACCTGACTAGTAAGTATCTTAAAACCGATGGATTGCTATGTCTCCGAAAGAGAATCAAGCGTGTGTACAGGGGCATAAACGCAGCAGTGATAGGAATGGAGAGGTTCGGTGAGCAAATGAAGACTCTTAGAAGTCATATTGCATGGTACCCATTCCACGGGTTTCAACTACCCAGGTTTAAGGTATGCTTCCTTCAGCTAAAACATGCATGTGGAACCTAGAGTATGATCAACCATGTGAGCGGGAGACGTGTTCAAATATGTCTCAGTTTTCGTACCCTGGTACTCGGGTGCAACATTCCAGACGCTTTACTAACACTCTCCCGACTTGGAGAGTCAGTCCCTTTAACCTCCTGTTTGGCCCAGTTTGCAATTTCTGCGGAAGATGGACAGGAATAGCGAGAACCAATGAGAGACTAGCTGGAGGTGTCTGGACGGGCAAATTTAACTCTCATTTCCCACCAGGAAGAGGAAATAACCAAAGGCTCAGCCTGCCGTGCCGGAACCAGATTAGGGCCTGAAGCCATCCTGCGGTGTTGCGGCCAGCTCACAAGAAAACGAGTTGAAGAAAGGAGCTCAGGGGCACTGTAATTCACAAACCTGCAGAGTTATAAATGACAACTATCGTCCAAAAATATACTGAAGTAAGGCTGCCAAGAGGACTTGAAAGCGGGGCAGAATTGCAGGAAACCGATTTCAGGAGGTAGACTGGAATTGCATTGAAAGCATAGGAAAAGAGGCAGAACGTCCACAATGATGCACTTGGCCAAAAAGGGCATATGTGTTTTTTCCTGAATATATGCAGGAAAAAACGCATACGCCCTTTTTGGCCAACCAAGCAAGCTTGGAAAGGAAATCTGCACTACAATGAAGTCTCAATTCCCCCCGGTCAAAAGGGACATCTGAAAAAAGTGTAAAATCCAGAAAGGCAGGACAGGCCATGGAGAACTGGGAGCCTTGTTATGCTGATGGGCGGGAGGTAAATTGCCAACAGACACTCTGGAGAAGTGTATGGTGTTTCCTGAAACATCTAAAAAACAAAGCAACAGAGCCTAGGGCACTTCCACTTATGGTCCTATAGCTTAGGGAAATTAAAATCAAAAAGACACAGCCACCCCAATGTTTGGGACGCCTCTGTTTACAAGAACCTCGTTTACCGTACAAGTTCAATATCACAGAAAGTGAAAAATGGATAAAGAACTTGTGGTACTTACGTACAATGCAGTATCACTCAGCAGTGAAATCTATGTCATCAGGCCCGTAGCAGCACAATGAGTGGATTCAGGTACGATGATTCTAACTGAAATAAGTCACACAGAAAAAGAAACATCATAAGATATCAGTAATACACGGAATGTAAACTTGGCTACACAGGAACTGAATTACAGAACAGAACAGGGTCTCACATTTAGAAAAACAACTTATGCTTGCTTAAGGGTAAAGGTGAGTTGGGGTGCTGCATAAAACCAGAGATCGAAATGAGCACAGATAAAGTTCCTTAAGCCAAATATGGAATAGACAAGAGCTACTCCTTGCTCAACGAAATGGACTCAACACCGCATATTAAACCCCTAAGAATGTACCTGACTCTTAAGTATCTTAAAACCTATGGATTGCTATGTCTCCAAAAGAGAATCAAGCATGTGTACAGGGACATAAACGCAGCAGTGATAGGATTGGAGAGGTTCGGTGAGCAAATGAAGACCCTTTGAAGTCATATTGCATGGTACCCATTCCACGGGTTTCAACTACCCAGGTTTAAGGTATTCTTCCTTCAGCTAAAACATGCATGTGGAACCTAGAGTATGATCAACCATGTGATCGGGAGACGTGTTCAAATATGTCTCAGTTTTCGTACCCTGGTACTCGGGTGCAACATTCCAGACGCTTTACTAACACTCTCCCGACTTGGAGAGTCAGTCCCTTTAACCTCCTGTTTGGCCCAGTTTGCAATTTCTGCAGAAGATGAACAGGAATAGCGAGAACCAATGAGAGACTAGCTGGAGGTGTCTGGACGGGCAAAGTTAACTCTCATTTCCCACCAGGAAGAGGAAGTAACCAAAGGCTCAGCGTGCCGTGCCGGAACCAGATTAGGGCCTGAAGCCATCCTGCGGTGTTGCGGCCAGCTCACAAGAAAGCGAGTTGAAGAAAGGAGCTCAGGGGCACTGTAATTCAGAAACCTGCAGAGTTATAAATGACAACTATCGTCCAAAAATATACTGAAGTAAGGCTGCCAAGAGGACTTGAAAGCGGGGCAGAATTGCAGGAAACCGATTTCAGGAGGTAGACTGGAATTGCATTGAAAGCATAGGAAAAGAGGCAGAACGTCCACAATGATGCACTTGGCCAAAAAGGGCGTATGCGTTTTTTCCTGAATATATTCAGGAAAAAACGCATACGCCATTTTTTGGCCAACCAAGCAAGCTTGCAAAGGAAATCTGCACTACAATGAAGTCTCACTTCCCCCCGGTCAAAAGGGCCATCTGAAAAAAGTGTAAAATCCAGAAAGGCAGGACAGGCCATGGAGAACTGGGAGCCTTGTTATGCTGATGGGCGAGATGTAAATTGCCAACAGACACTCCGGAGAAGTGTATGGTGTTTCCTGAAACATCTAAAAAACAAAGCAACAGAGCCTAGGGCACTTCCACTTATGGTCCTATAGCTTAGGGAAATTAAAATCAAAAAGATACAGCCACCCCAAACTTTGGGACGGCTCTGTTTACAACAACCTCGTTTACAGTACAAGTTCAATATCACAGAAAGTGAAAAATGGATAAAGAAGTTGTGGTACTCACATACAATGCAGTATCACTCAGCAATGAAATCTATGTCATCAGGCCCATAGCAGCACAATGAGTGGATTCGGGTATGGTGATTCTAACTGAAATAAGTCACACAGAAAAAGAAACATCAATAAATATCACTAATACATGGAATGTAAACTTGGATACAGAGGAACTGAATTACAGAACAGAACAGGGTCTCAAATTTAGAAAACCAACTTATGCTTGTTTAAGGGTAAAGGTGAGTTGGGGTGCTGCATAAAACCAGAGATTGAAATGAGCACAGATAAAGTTCCTTAAGCCAAATATGGAATAGACAAGAGCTACTCCTTGCTCTACGAAATGACTCAACACCCCATATTAAACAACTAAGAATGTACCTGACTAGTAAGTATCTTAAAACCGATGGATTGCTATGTCTCCGAAAGAGAATCAAGCGTGTGTACAGGGGCATAAACGCAGCAGTGATAGGATTGGAGAGGTTCGGTGAGCAAATGAAGACTCTTTGAAGTCATATTGCATGGTACCCATTACACGGGTCTCAACTCTCCAGGTTTGAGGTATTCTTCCTTCAGCTAAAACATGCATGTGGAACCCAGAATATGATCAACCGTGTGATAGGGAGACTTGTTCAAATATGTCTCAGTTTTCGTCCCCTGGTACTCGGGTGCAACATTCCCGATGCTTTACTAACACTCTCCCCACTTGGAGAGTCAGTGCCTTTAACCTCCTGTTTGGCCCAGTTTGCAATTTCTGCGGAAGATGAACAGGAATAGGGAGAACCAATGAGAGACTAGCTGGAGGTGTCTGGACGGGCAAATTTAACTCTCATTTCCCACCAGGAAGAGGAATTAACCAAAGGCTCAGCGTGCCATGCCGGAACCAGATTAGGGCCTGAAGCTATCCTGCGGTGTTGTGGCCAGCTCAAAAGAAAGCGAGTTGAAGAAAGGAGCTCAGGGGCACTGTAATTCACAAACCTGCAGAGTTATAAATGACAGCTATCGTCCAAAAATATACTGAAGTAAGGCTGCCAAGAGGACTTGAAAGCGGGGCAGAATTGCAGGAAACCGATTTCAGGAGGTAGACTGGAATTGCATTGAAAGCATAGCAAAAGAGGCAAAATGTCCACAATGATGCACTTGGCAAAAAGGGCGTATGCGTTTTTTCCTGAATATATTCAGGAAAAAACGCATAGGCCCTTCTTGGCCAACCAAGCAAGCTTGCAAAGGAAATCTGCACTACAATGAAGTCTCACTTCCCCCCGGTCAAAAGGGCCATCTGAAAAAAGTGTAAAATCCAGAAAGGCAGGACAGGCCATGGAGAACTGGGAGCCTTGTTATGCTGTTGGGCGGGATGTAAATTGCCAACAGACACTCGGGAGAAGTGTATGGTGTTTCCTGAAACATCTAAAAAACAAAGCAACAGAGCCTAGGGCACTTCCACTTATGGTCCTATAGCTTAGGGAAATTAAAATCAAAAAGATACAGCCACCCCAATGTTTGGGACGCCTCTGTTTACAAGAACCTCGTTTACCGTACAAGTTCAATATCACAGAAAGTGAAAAATGGATAAAGAACTTGTGGTACTTACGTACAATGCAGTATCACTCAGCAGTGAAATCTATGTCATCAGGCCCGTAGCAGCACAATGAGTGGATTCAGGTACGATGATTCTAACTGAAATAAGTCACACAGAAAAAGAAACATCATAAGATATCAGTAATACACGGAATGTAAACTTGGCTACACAGGAACTGAATTACAGAACAGAACAGGGTCTCAAATTTAGAAAACCAACTTATGCTTGTTTAAGGGTAAAGGTGAGTTGGGGTGCTGCATAAAACCAGAGATTGAAATGAGCACAGATAAAGTTCCTTAAGCCAAATATGGAATAGAAAAGAGCTACTCCTTGCTCAACGAAATGGACTCAACACCGCATATTAAACGCCTAAGAATGTACCTGACTCTTAAGTATCTTAAAACCTATGGATTGCTATGTCTCCGAAAGAGAATCAAGCATGTGTACAGGGACATAAACGCAGCAGTGATAGGATTGGAGAGGTTTGGTGAGCAAATAAAGACCCTTTGAAGTCATATTGCATGGTACCCATTCCACGGGTTTCAACTACCCAGGTTTAAGGTATTCTTCCTTCAGCTAAAACATGCATGTGGAACCTAGAGTATGATCAACCATGTGATCGGGAGACGTGTTCAAATATGTCTCAGTTTTCGTACCCTGGTACTCGGGTGCAACATTCCAGACGCTTTACTAACACTCTCCCGACTTGGAGAGTCAGTCCCTTTAACCTCCTGTTTGGCCCAGTTTGCAATTTCTGCGGAAGATGGACAGGAATAGCGAGAACCAATGAGAGACTAGCTGGAGGTGTCTGGACGGGCAAATTTAACTCTCATTTCCCACCAGGAAGAGGAAATAACCAAAGGCTCAGCGTGCCGTGCCGGAACCAGATTAGGGCCTGAAGCCATCCTGCGGTGTTGCGGCCAGCTCACAAGAAAACGAGTTGAAGAAAGGAGCTCAGGGACACTGTAATTCACAAACTTGCAGAGTTATAAATGACAACTATCGTCCAAAAATATACTGAAGTAAGGCTGCCAAGAGGACTTGAAAGCGGGGCAGAATTGCAGGAAACCGATTTCAGGAGGTAGACTGGAATTGCATTGAAAGCATAGGAAAAGAGGCAGAACGTCCACAATGATGCACTTGGCCAAAAAGGGCGTATGCGTTTTTTCCTGAATATATTCAGGAAAAAACGCATACGCCCTTTTTGGCCAACCAAGCAAGCTTGCAAAGGAAATCTGCACTACAATGAAGTCTCACTTCCCCCCGGTCAAAAGGGCCATCTGAAAAAAGTGTAAAATCCAGAAAGGCAGGACAGGCCATGGAGAACTGGGAGCCTTGTTATGCTGATGGGCGGGATGTAAATTGCCAACAGACACTCGGGAGAAGTGTATGGTGTTTCCTGAAACATCTAAAAAACAAAGCAACAGAGCCTAGGGCACTTCCACTTATGGTCCTATAGCTTAGGGAAATTAAAATCAAAAAGATACAGCCACCCCAATGTTTGGGACGTCTCTGTTTACAAGAACCTCGTTTACCGTACAAGTTCAATATCACAGAAAGTGAAAAATGGATAAAGAACTTGTGGTACTTACGTACAATGCAGTATCACTCAGCAGTGAAATCTATGTCATCAGGCCCGTAGCAGCACAATGAGTGGATTCAGGTACGATGATTCTAACTGAAATAAGTCACACAGAAAAAGAAACATCATAATATATCAGTAATACACGGAATGTAAACTTGGCTACACAGGAACTGAATTACAGAACAGAACAGGGTCTCAAATTTAGAAAACCAACTTATGCTTGTTTAAGGGTAAAGGTGAGTTGGGGTGCTGCATAAAACCAGAGATTGAAATGAGCACAGATAAAGTTCCTTAAGCCAAATATGGAATAGACAAGAGCTACTCCTTGCTCAACGAAATGGACTCAACACCGCATATTAAACGCCTAAGAATGTACCTGACTCTTAAGTATCTTAAAACCTATGGATTGCTATGTCTCCGAAAGAGAATCAAGCATGTGTACAGGGACATAAACGCAGCAGTGATAGGATTGGAGAGGTTCGGTGAGCAAATGAAGACCCTTTGAAGTCATATTGCATGGTACCCATTCCACGGGTTTCAACTACCCAGGTTTAAGGTATTCTTCCTTCAGCTAAAACATGCATGTGGAACCTAGAGTATGATCAACCATGTGATCGGGAGACGTGTTCAAATATGTCTCAGTTTTCGTACCCTGGTACTCGGGTGCAACATTCCAGACGCTTTACTAACACTCTCCCGACTTGGAGAGTCAGTCCCTTTAACCTCCTGTTTGGCCCAGTTTGCAATTTCTGCGGAAGATGAACAGGAATAGCGAGAACCAATGAGAGACTAGCTGGAGGTGTCTGGACGGGCAAATTTAACTCTCATTTCCCACCAGGAAGAGGAAATAACCAAAGGCTCAGTGTGCCGTGCCGGAACCAGATTAGGGCCTGAAGCCATCCTGCGGTGTTGCGGCCAGCTCACAAGAAAACGAGTTGAAGAAAGGAGCTCAGGGGCACTGTAATTCACAAACCTGCAGAGTTATAAATGACAACTATCGTCCAAAAATATACTGAAGTAAGGCTGCCAAGAGGAGTTGAAAGCGGGGCAGAATTGCAGGAAACCGATTTCAGGAGGTAGACTGGCATTGCATTGAAAGCATAGGAAAAGAGGCAGAAAGTCCACAATGATGCACTTGGCCAAAAAGGGCGTATGCGTTTTTTCCTGAATATATTCAGGAAAAAACGCATACGCCCTTTTTGGCCAACCAAGCAAGCTTGCAAAGGAAATCTGCACTACAATGAAGTCTCACTTCCCCCCCGGTCAAAAGGGCCATCTGAAAAAAGTGTAAAATCCAGAAAGGCAGGACAGGCCATGGAGAACTGGGAGCCTTGTTATGCTGATGGGCGGGATGTCAATTGCCAACAGACACTCGGGAGAAGTGTATGGTGTTTCCTGAAACATCTAAAAAACAAAGCAACAGAGCCTAGGGCACTTCCACTTATGGTCCTATAGCTTAGGGAAATTAAAATCAAAAAGATACAGCCACCCCAATGTTTGGGACGCCTCTGTTTACAAGAATCTCGTTTACCGTACAAGTTCAATATCACAGAAAGTAAAAAATGGATAAAGAACTTGTGGTACTTACGTACAATGCAGTATCACTCAGCAGTGAAATCTATGTCATCAGGCCCGTAGCAGCACAATGAGTGGATTCAGGTACGATGATTCTAACTGAAATAAGTCACACAGAAAAAGAAACATCATAAGATAACAGTAATACACGGAATGTAAACTTGTCTACACAGGAACTGAATTACAGAACAGAACAGTGTCTCAAATTTAGAAAACCAACTTATGCTTGTTTAAGGGTAAAGGTGAGTTGGGGTGCTGCATAAAACCAGAGATTGAAATGAGCACAGATAAAGTTCCTTAAGCCAAATATGGAATAGACAAGAGCTACTCCTTGCTCAACGAAATGGACTCAACACCGCATATTAAACGCCTAAGAATGTACCTGACTCTTAAGTATCTTAAAACCTATGGATTGCTATGTCTCTGAAAGAGAATCAAGCATGTGTACAGGGACATAAACGCAGCAGTGATAGGATTGGAGAGGTTCGGTGAGCAAATGAAGACCCTTTGAAGTCATATTGCATGGTACCCATTCCACGGGTTTCAACTACCCAGGTTTAAGGTATTCTTCCTTCAGCTAAAACATGCATGTGGAACCTAGAGTATGATCAACCATGTGATCGGGAGACGTGTTCAAATATGTCTCAGTTTTCGTACCCTGGTACTCGGGTGCAACATTCCAGACGCTTTACTAACACTCTCCCGACTTGGAGAGTCAGTCCCTTTAACCTCCTGTTTGGCCCAGTTTGCAATTTCTGCGGAAGATGAACAGGAATAGCGAGAACCAATGAGAGACTAGCTGGAGGTGTCTGGACGGGCAAATTTAACTCTCATTTCCCACCAGGAAGAGGAAATAACCAAAGGCTCAGCGTGCCGTGCCGGAACCAGATTAGGGCCTGAAGCCATCCTGCGGTGTTGCGGCCAGCTCACAAGAAAACGAGTTGAAGAAAGGAGCTCAGGGGCACTGTAATTCACAAACCTGCAGAGTTATAAATGACAACTATCGTCCAAAAATATACTGAAGTAAGGCTGCCAAGAGGACTTGAAAGCGGGGCAGAATTGCAGGAAACCGATTTCAGGAGGTAGACTGGAATTGCATCGAAAGCATAGGAAAAGAGGCAGAACGTCCACAATGATGCACTTGGCCAAAAAGGGCGTATGCGTTTTTTCCTGAATATATTCAGGAAAAAACGCATACGCCCTTTTTGGCCAACCAAGCAAGCTTGCAAAGGAAATCTGCACTACAATGAAGTCTCACTTCCCCCCGGTCAAAAGGGCCATCTGAAAAAAGTGTAAAATCCAGAAAGGCAGGACAGGCCATGGAGAACTGGGAGCCTTGTTATGCTGATGGGCGGGATGTAAATTGCCAACAGACACTCGGGAGAAGTGTATGGTGTTTCCTGAAACATCTAAAAAACAAAGCAACAGAGCCTAGGGCACTTCCACTTATGGTCCTATAGCTTAGGGAAATTAAAATCAAAAAGATACAGCCACCCCAATGTTTGGGACGCCTCTGTTTACAAGAACCTCGTTTACCGTACAAGTTCAATATCACAGAAAGTGAAAAATGGATAAAGAACTTGTGGTACTTACGTACAATGCAGTATCACTCAGCAGTGAAATCTATGTCATCAGGCCCGTAGCAGCACAATGAGTGGATTCAGGTACGATGATTCTAACTGAAATAAGTCACACAGAAAAAGAAACATCATAAGATATCAGTAATACACGGAATGTAAACTTGGCTACACAGGAACTGAATTACAGAACAGAACAGGGTCTCAAATTTAGAAAACCAACTTATGCTTGTTTAAGGGGAAAGGTGAGTTGGGGTGCTGCATAAAACCAGAGATTGAAATGAGCACAGATAAAGTTCCTTAAGCCAAATATGGAATAGACAAGAGCTACTCCTTGCTCAACGAAATGGACTCAACACCGCATATTAAACGCCTAAGAGTGTACCTGACTCTTAAGTATCTTAAAACCTATGGATTGCTATGTCTCCGAAAGAGAATCAAGCATGTGTACAGGGACGTAAACGCAGCAGTGATAGGATTGGAGAGGTTCGGTGAGCAAATGAAGACCCTTTGAAGTCATATTGCATGGTACCCATTCCACGGGTTTCAACTACCCAGGTTTAAGGTATTCTTCCTTCAGCTAAAACATGCATGTGGAACCTAGAGTATGATCAACCATGTGATCGGGAGACGTGTTCAAATATGTCTCAGTTTTCGTACCCTGGTACTCGGGTGCAACATTCCAGACGCTTTACTAACACTCTCCCGACTTGGAGAGTCAGTCCCTTTAACCTCCTGTTTGGCCCAGTTTGCAATTTCTGCGGAAGATGAACAGGAATAGCGAGAACCAATGAGAGACTAGCTGGAGGTGTCTGGACGGGCAAATTTAACTCTCATTTCCCACCAGGAAGAGGAAATAACCAAAGGCTCAGCGTGCCGTGCCAGAACCAGATTAGGGCCTGAAGCCATCCTGCGGTGTTGCGGCCAGCTCACAAGAAAACGAGTTGAAGAAAGGAGCTCAGGGGCACTGTAATTCACAAACCTGCAGAGTTATAAATGACAACTATCGTCCAAAAATATACTGAAGTAAGGCTGCCAAGAGGACTTGAAAGCGGGGCAGAATTGCAGGAAACCGATTTCAGGAGGTAGACTGGAATTGCATCGAAAGCATAGGAAAAGAGGCAGAACGTCCACAATGATGCACTTGGCCAAAAAGGGCGTATGCGTTTTTTCCTGAATATAGTCAGGAAAAAACGCATACGCCCTTTTTGGCCAACCAAGCAAGCTTGCAAAGGAAATCTGCACTACAATGAAGTCTCACTTCCCCCCGGTCAAAAGGGCCATCTGAAAAAAGTGTAAAATCCAGAAAGGCAGGACAGGCCATGGAGAACTGGGAGCCTTGTTATGCTGATGGGCGGGATGTAAATTGCCAACAGACACTCGGGAGAAGTGTATGGTGTTTCCTGAAACATCTAAAAAACAAAGCAACAGAGCCTAGGGCACTTCCACTTATGGTCCTATAGCTTAGGGAAATTAAAATCAAAAAGATACAGCCACCCCAATGTTTGGGACGCCTCTGTTTACAAGAACCTCGTTTACCGTACAAGTTCAATATCACAGAAAGTGAAAAATGGATAAAGAACTTGTGGTACTTACGTACAATGCAGTATCACTCAGCAGTGAAATCTATGTCATCAGGCCCGTAGCAGCACAATGAGTGGATTCAGGTACGATGATTCTAACTGAAATAAGTCACACAGAAAAAGAAACATCATAAGATATCAGTAATACACGGAATGTAAACTTGGCTACACAGGAACTGAATTACAGAACAGAACAGGGTCTCAAATTTAGAAAACCAACTTATGCTTGTTTAAGGGGAAAGGTGAGTTGGGGTGCTGCATAAAACCAGAGATTGAAATGAGCACAGATAAAGTTCCTTAAGCCAAATATGGAATAGACAAGAGCTACTCCTTGCTCAACGAAATGGACTCAACACCGCATATTAAACGCCTAAGAGTGTACCTGACTCTTAAGTATCTTAAAACCTATGGATTGCTATGTCTCCGAAAGAGAATCAAGCATGTGTACAGGGACGTAAACGCAGCAGTGATAGGATTGGAGAGGTTCGGTGAGCAAATGAAGACCCTTTGAAGTCATATTGCATGGTACCCATTCCACGGGTTTCAACTACCCAGGTTTAAGGTATTCTTCCTTCAGCTAAAACATGCATGTGGAACCTAGAGTATGATCAACCATGTGATCGGGAGACGTGTTCAAATATGTCTCAGTTTTCGTACCCTGGTACTCGGGTGCAACATTCCAGACGCTTTACTAACACTCTCCCGACTTGGAGAGTCAGTCCCTTTAACCTCCTGTTTGGCCCAGTTTGCAATTTCTGCGGAAGATGAACAGGAATAGCGAGAACCAATGAGAGACTAGCTGGAGGTGTCTGGACGGGCAAATTTAACTCTCATTTCCCACCAGGAAGAGGAAATAACCAAAGGCTCAGCGTGCCGTGCCGGAACCAGATTAGGGCCTGAAGCCATCCTGCGGTGTTGCAGCCAGCTCACAAGAAAGCGAGTTGAAGAAAGGAGCTCAGGGGCACTGTAATTCACAAACCTGCAGAGTTATAAATGACAACTATCGTCCAAAAATATACTGAAGTAAGGCTGCCAAGAGGACTTGAAAGCGGGGCAGAATTGCAGGAAACCGATTTCAGGAGGTAGACTGGAATTGCATTGAAAGCATAGGAAAAGAGGCAGAACGTCCACAATGATGCACTTGGCCAAAAAGGGCGTATGCGTTTTTTCCTGAATATATTCAGGAAAAAACGCATACGCCCTTTTTGGCCAACCAAGCAAGCTTGCAAAGGAAATCTGCACTACAATGAAGTCTCACTTCCCCCCGGTCAAAAGGGCCATCTGAAAAAAGTGTAAAATCCAGAAAGGCAGGACAGGCCATGGAGAACTGGGAGCCTTGTTATGCTGATGGGCGGGATGTAAATTGCCAACAGACACTCGGGAGAAGTGTATGGTGTTTCCTGAAACATCTAAAAAACAAAGCAACAGAGCCTAGGGCACTTCCACTTATGGTCCTATAGCTTAGGGAAATTAAAATCAAAAAGATACAGCCACCCCAATGTTTGGGACGCCTCTGTTTACAAGAACCTCGTTTACCGTACAAGTTCAATATCACAGAAAGTGAAAAATGGATAAAGAACTTGTGGTACTTACGTACAATGCAGTATCACTCAGCAGTGAAATCTATGTCATCAGGCCCGTAGCAGCACAATGAGTGGATTCAGGTACGATGATTCTAACTGAAATAAGTCACACAGAAAAAGAAACATCATAAGATATCAGTAATACACGGAATGTAAACTTGGCTACACAGGAACTGAATTACAGAACAGAACAGGGTCTCAAATTTAGAAAACCAACTTATGCTTGTTTAAGGGGAAAGGTGAGTTGGGGTGCTGCATAAAACCAGGGATTGAAATGAGCACAGATAAAGTTCCTTAAGCCAAATATGGAATAGACAAGAGCTACTCCTTGCTCAACGAAATGGACTCAACACCGCATATTAAACGCCTAAGAATGTACCTGACTCTTAAGTATCTTAAAACCTATGGATTGCTATGTCTCCGAAAGAGAATCAAGCATGTGTACAGGGACGTAAACGCAGCAGTGATAGGATTGGAGAGGTTCGGTGAGCAAATGAAGACCCTTTGAAGTCATATTGCATGGTACCCATTCCACGGGTTTCAACTACCCAGGTTTAAGGTATTCTTCCTTCAGCTAAAACATGCATGTGGAACCTAGAGTATGATCAACCATGTGATCGGGAGACGTGTTCAAATATGTCTCAGTTTTCGTACCCTGGTACTCGGGTGCAACATTCCAGACGCTTTACTAACACTCTCCCGACTTGGAGAGTCAGTCCCTTTAACCTCCTGTTTGGCCCAGTTTGCAATTTCTGCGGAAGATGAACAGGAATAGCGAGAACCAATGAGAGACTAGCTGGAGGTGTCTGGACGGGCAAATTTAACTCTCATTTCCCACCAGGAAGAGGAAATAACCAAAGGCTCAGCGTGCCGTGCCGGAACCAGATTAGGGCCTGAAGCCATCCTGCGGTGTTGCGGCCAGCTCACAAGAAAACGAGTTGAAGAAAGGAGCTCAGGGGCACTGTAATTCACAAACCTGCAGAGTTATAAATGACAACTATCGTCCAAAAATATACTGAAGTAAGGCTGCCAAGAGGACTTGAAAGCGGGGCAGAATTGCAGGAAACCGATTTCAGGAGGTAGACTGGAATTGCATCGAAAGCATAGGAAAAGAGGCAGAACGTCCACAATGATGCACTTGGCCAAAAAGGGCGTATGCGTTTTTTCCTGAATATATTCAGGAAAAAACGCATACGCCCTTTTTGGCCAACCAAGCAAGCTTGCAAAGGAAATCTGCACTACAATGAAGTCTCACTTCCCCCCGGTCAAAAGGGCCATCTGAAAAAAGTGTAAAATCCAGAAAGGCAGGACAGGCCATGGAGAACTGGGAGCCTTGTTATGCTGATGGGCGGGATGTAAATTGCCAACAGACACTCCGGAGAAGTGTATGGTGTTTCCTGAAACATCTAAAAAACAAAGCAACAGAGCCTAGGGCACTTCCACTTATGGTCCTATAGCTTAGGGAAATTAAAATCAAAAAGATACAGCCACCCCAATGTTTGGGACGCCTCTGTTTACAAGAACCTCGTTTACCGTACAAGTTCAATATCACAGAAAGTGAAAAATGGATAAAGAACTTGTGGTACTTACGTACAATGCAGTATCACTCAGCAGTGAAATCTATGTCATCAGGCCCGTAGCAGCACAATGAGTGGATTCAGGTACGATGATTCTAACTGAAATAAGTCACACAGAAAAAGAAACATCATAAGATATCAGTAATACACGGAATGTAAACTTGGCTACACAGGAACTGAATTACAGAACAGAACAGGGTCTCAAATTTAGAAAACCAACTTATGCTTGTTTAAGGGGAAAGGTGAGTTGGGGTGCTGCATAAAACCAGAGATTGAAATGAGCACAGATAAAGTTCCTTAAGCCAAATATGGAATAGACAAGAGCTACTCCTTGCTCAACGAAATGGACTCAACACCGCATATTAAACGCCTAAGAGTGTACCTGACTCTTAAGTATCTTAAAACCTATGGATTGCTATGTCTCCGAAAGAGAATCAAGCATGTGTACAGGGACGTAAACGCAGCAGTGATAGGATTGGAGAGGTTCGGTGAGCAAATGAAGACCCTTTGAAGTCATATTGCATGGTACCCATTCCACGGGTTTCAACTACCCAGGTTTAAGGTATTCTTCCTTCAGCTAAAACATGCATGTGGAACCTAGAGTATGATCAACCATGTGATCGGGAGACGTGTTCAAATATGTCTCAGTTTTCGTACCCTGGTACTCGGGTGCAACATTCCAGACGCTTTACTAACACTCTCCCGACTTGGAGAGTCAGTCCCTTTAACCTCCTGTTTGGCCCAGTTTGCAATTTCTGCGGAAGATGAACAGGAATAGCGAGAACCAATGAGAGACTAGCTGGAGGTGTCTGGACGGGCAAATTTAACTCTCATTTCCCACCAGGAAGAGGAAATAACCAAAGGCTCAGCGTGCCGTGCCGGAACCAGATTAGGGCCTGAAGCCATCCTGCGGTGTTGCGGCCAGCTCACAAGAAAACGAGTTGAAGAAAGGAGCTCAGGGGCACTGTAATTCACAAACCTGCAGAGTTATAAATGACAACTATCGTCCAAAAATATACTGAAGTAAGGCTGCCAAGAGGACTTGAAAGCGGGGCAGAATTGCAGGAAACCGATTTCAGGAGGTAGACTGGAATTGCATCGAAAGCATAGGAAAAGAGGCAGAACGTCCACAATGATGCACTTGGCCAAAAAGGGCATATGCGTTTTTTCCTGAATATATTCAGGAAAAAACGCATACGCCCTTTTTGGCCAACCAAGCAAGCTTGCAAAGGAAATCTGCACTACAATGAAGTCTCACTTCCCCCCGGTCAAAAGGGCCATCTGAAAAAAGTGTAAAATCCAGAAAGGCAGGACAGGCCATGGAGAACTGGGAGCCTTGTTATGCTGATGGGCGGGATGTCAATTGCCAACAGACACTCGGGAGAAGTGTATGGTGTTTCCTGAAACATCTAAAAAACAAAGCAACAGAGCCTAGGGCACTTCCACTTATGGTCCTATAGCTTAGGGAAATTAAAATCAAAAAGATACAGCCACCCCAATGTTTGAGACGCCTCTGTTTACAAGAACCTCGTTTACCGTACAAGTTCAATATCACAGAAAGTGAAAAATGGATAAAGAACTTGTGGTACTTACGTACAATGCAGTATCACTCAGCAGTGAAATCTATGTCATCAGGCCCGTAGCAGCACAATGAGTGGATTCAGGTACGATGATTCTAACTGAAATAAGTCACACAGAAAAAGAAACATCATAAGATATCAGTAATACACGGAATGTAAACTTGGCTACACAGGAACTGAATTACAGAACAGAACAGGGTCTCAAATTTAGAAAACCAACTTATGCTTGTTTAAGGGGAAAGGTGAGTTGGGGTGCTGCATAAAACCAGGGATTGAAATGAGCACAGATAAAGTTCCTTAAGCCAAATATGGAATAGACAAGAGCTACTCCTTGCTCAACGAAATGGACTCAACACCGCATATTAAACGCCTAAGAATGTACCTGACTCTTAAGTATCTTAAAACCTATGGATTGCTATGTCTCCGAAAGAGAATCAAGCATGTGTACAGGGACGTAAACGCAGCAGTGATAGGATTGGAGAGGTTCGGTGAGCAAATGAAGACCCTTTGAAGTCATATTGCATGGTACCCATTCCACGGGTTTCAACTACCCAGGTTTAAGGTATTCTTCCTTCAGCTAAAACATGCATGTGGAACCTAGAGTATGATCAACCATGTGATCGGGAGACGTGTTCAAATATGTCTCAGTTTTCGTACCCTGGTACTCGGGTGCAACATTCCAGACGCTTTACTAACACTCTCCCGACTTGGAGAGTCAGTCCCTTTAACCTCCTGTTTGGCCCAGTTTGCAATTTCTGCGGAAGATGAACAGGAATAGCGAGAACCAATGAGAGACTAGCTGGAGGTGTCTGGACGGGCAAATTTAACTCTCATTTCCCACCAGGAAGAGGAAATAACCAAAGGCTCAGCGTGCCGTGCCGGAACCAGATTAGGGCCTGAAGCCATCCTGCGGTGTTGCGGCCAGCTCACAAGAAAACGAGTTGAAGAAAGGAGCTCAGGGGCACTGTAATTCACAAACCTGCAGAGTTATAAATGACAACTATCGTCCAAAAATATACTGAAGTAAGGCTGCCAAGAGGACTTGAAAGCGGGGCAGAATTGCAGGAAACCGATTTCAGGAGGTAGACTGGAATTGCATCGAAAGCATAGGAAAAGAGGCAGAACGTCCACAATGATGCACTTGGCCAAAAAGGGCGTATGCGTTTTTTCCTGAATATATTCAGGAAAAAACGCATACGCCCTTTTTGGCCAACCAAGCAAGCTTGCAAAGGAAATCTGCACTACAATGAAGTCTCACTTCCCCCCGGTCAAAAGGGCCATCTGAAAAAAGTGTAAAATCCAGAAAGGCAGGACAGGCCATGGAGAACTGGGAGCCTTGTTATGCTGATGGGCGGGATGTAAATTGCCAACAGACACTCGGGAGAAGTGTATGGTGTTTCCTGAAACATCTAAAAAACAAAGCAACAGAGCCTAGGGCACTTCCACTTATGGTCCTATAGCTTAGGGAAATTAAAATCAAAAAGATACAGCCACCCCAATGTTTGGGACGCCTCTGTTTACAAGAACCTCGTTTACCGTACAAGTTCAATATCACAGAAAGTGAAAAATGGATAAAGAACTTGTGGTACTTACGTACAATGCAGTATCACTCAGCAGTGAAATCTATGTCATCAGGCCCGTAGCAGCACAATGAGTGGATTCAGGTACGATGATTCTAACTGAAATAAGTCACACAGAAAAAGAAACATCATAAGATATCAGTAATACACGGAATGTAAACTTGGCTACACAGGAACTGAATTACAGAACAGAACAGGGTCTCAAATTTAGAAAACCAACTTATGCTTGTTTAAGGGGAAAGGTGAGTTGGGGTGCTGCATAAAACCAGAGATTGAAATGAGCACAGATAAAGTTCCTTAAGCCAAATATGGAATAGACAAGAGCTACTCCTTGCTCAACGAAATGGACTCAACACCGCATATTAAACGCCTAAGAGTGTACCTGACTCTTAAGTATCTTAAAACCTATGGATTGCTATGTCTCCGAAAGAGAATCAAGCATGTGTACAGGGACGTAAACGCAGCAGTGATAGGATTGGAGAGGTTCGGTGAGCAAATGAAGACCCTTTGAAGTCATATTGCATGGTACCCATTCCACGGGTTTCAACTACCCAGGTTTAAGGTATTCTTCCTTCAGCTAAAACATGCATGTGGAACCTAGAGTATGATCAACCATGTGATCGGGAGACGTGTTCAAATATGTCTCAGTTTTCGTACCCTGGTACTCGGGTGCAACATTCCAGACGCTTTACTAACACTCTCCCGACTTGGAGAGTCAGTCCCTTTAACCTCCTGTTTGGCCCAGTTTGCAATTTCTGCGGAAGATGAACAGGAATAGCGAGAACCAATGAGAGACTAGCTGGAGGTGTCTGGACGGGCAAATTTAACTCTCATTTCCCACCAGGAAGAGGAAATAACCAAAGGCTCAGCGTGCCGTGCCGGAACCAGATTAGGGCCTGAAGCCATCCTGCGGTGTTGCGGCCAGCTCACAAGAAAACGAGTTGAAGAAAGGAGCTCAGGGGCACTGTAATTCACAAACCTGCAGAGTTATAAATGACAACTATCGTCCAAAAATATACTGAAGTAAGGCTGCCAAGAGGACTTGAAAGCGGGGCAGAATTGCAGGAAACCGATTTCAGGAGGTAGACTGGAATTGCATCGAAAGCATAGGAAAAGAGGCAGAACGTCCACAATGATGCACTTGGCCAAAAAGGGCGTATGCGTTTTTTCCTGAATATATTCAGGAAAAAACGCATACGCCCTTTTTGGCCAACCAAGCAAGCTTGCAAAGGAAATCTGCACTACAATGAAGTCTCACTTCCCCCCGGTCAAAAGGGCCATCTGAAAAAAGTGTAAAATCCAGAAAGGCAGGACAGGCCATGGAGAACTGGGAGCCTTGTTATGCTGATGGGCGGGATGTAAATTGCCAACAGACACTCGGGAGAAGTGTATGGTGTTTCCTGAAACATCTAAAAAACAAAGCAACAGAGCCTAGGGCACTTCCACTTATGGTCCTATAGCTTAGGGAAATTAAAATCAAAAAGATACAGCCACCCCAATGTTTGGGACGCCTCTGTTTACAAGAACCTCGTTTACCGTACAAGTTCAATATCACAGAAAGTGAAAAATGGATAAAGAACTTGTGGTACTTACGTACAATGCAGTATCACTCAGCAGTGAAATCTATGTCATCAGGCCCGTAGCAGCACAATGAGTGGATTCAGGTACGATGATTCTAACTGAAATAAGTCACACAGAAAAAGAAACATCATAAGATATCAGTAATACACGGAATGTAAACTTGGCTACACAGGAACTGAATTACAGAACAGAACAGGGTCTCAAATTTAGAAAACCAACTTATGCTTGTTTAAGGGGAAAGGTGAGTTGGGGTGCTGCATAAAACCAGAGATTTAAATGAGCACAGATAAAGTTCCTTAAGCCAAATATGGAATAGACAAGAGCTACTCCTTGCTCAACGAAATGGACTCAACACCGCATATTAAACGCCTAAGAGTGTACCTGACTCTTAAGTATCTTAAAACCTATGGATTGCTATGTCTCCGAAAGAGAATCAAGCATGTGTACAGGGACATAAACGCAGCAGTGATAGGATTGGAGAGGTTCGGTGAGCAAATGAAGACCCTTTGAAGTCATATTGCATGGTACCCATTCCACGGGTTTCAACTACCCAGGTTTAAGGTATTCTTCCTTCAGCTAAAACATGCATGTGGAACCTAGAGTATGATCAACCATGTGATCGGGAGACGTGTTCAAATATGTCTCAGTTTTCGTACCCTGGTACTCGGGTGCAACATTCCAGACGCTTTACTAACACTCTCCCGACTTGGAGAGTCAGTCCCTTTAACCTCCTGTTTGGCCCAGTTTGCAATTTCTGCGGAAGATGAACAGGAATAGCGAGAACCAATGAGAGACTAGCTGGAGGTGTCTGGACGGGCAAATTTAACTCTCATTTCCCACCAGGAAGAGGAAATAACCAAAGGCTCAGCGTGCCGTGCCGGAACCAGATTAGGGCCTGAAGCCATCCTGCGGTGTTGCGGCCAGCTCACAAGAAAACGAGTTGAAGAAAGGAGCTCAGGGGCACTGTAATTCACAAACCTGCAGAGTTATAAATGACAACTATCGTCCAAAAATATACTGAAGTAAGGCTGCCAAGAGGACTTGAAAGCGGGGCAGAATTGCAGGAAACCGATTTCAGGAGGTAGACTGGAATTGCATCGAAAGCATAGGAAAAGAGGCAGAACGTCCACAATGATGCACTTGGCCAAAAAGGGCGTATGCGTTTTTTCCTCAGGAAAAAACGCATACGCCCTTTTTGGCCAACCAAGCAAGCTTGCAAAGGAAATCTGCACTACAATGAAGTCTCACTTCCCCCCGGTCAAAAGGGCCATCTGAAAAAAGTGTAAAATCCAGAAAGGCAGGACAGGCCATGGAGAACTGGGAGCCTTGTTATGCTGATGGGCGGGATGTAAATTGCCAACAGACACTCGGGAGAAGTGTATGGTGTTTCCTGAAACGTCTAAAAAACAAAGCAACAGAGCCTAGGGCACTTCCACTTATGGTCCTATAGCTTAGGGAAATTAAAATCAAAAAGATACAGCCACCCCAATGTTTGGGACGCCTCTGTTTACAAGAACCTCGTTTACCGTACAAGTTCAATATCACAGAAAGTGAAAAATGGATAAAGAACTTGTGGTACTTACGTACAATGCAGTATCACTCAGCAGTGAAATCTATGTCATCAGGCCCGTAGCAGCACAATGAGTGGATTCAGGTACGATGATTCTAACTGAAATAAGTCACACAGAAAAAGAAACATCATAAGATATCAGTAATACACGGAATGTAAACTTGGCTACACAGGAACTGAATTACAGAACAGAACAGGGTCTCAAATTTAGAAAACCAACTTATGCTTGTTTAAGGGTAAAGGTGAGTTGGGGTGCTGCATAAAACCAGAGATTGAAATGAGCACAGATAAAGTTCCTTAAGCCAAATATGGAATAGACAAGAGCTACTCCTTGCTCAACGAAATGGACTCAACACCGCATATTAAACGCCTAAGAATGTACCTGACTCTTAAGTATCTTAAAACCTATGGATTGCTATGTCTCCGAAAGAGAATCAAGCATGTGTACAGGGACGTAAACGCAGCAGTGATAGGATTGGAGAGGTTCGGTGAGCAAATGAAGACCCTTTGAAGTCATATTGCATGGTACCCATTCCACGGGTTTCAACTACCCAGGTTTAAGGTATTCTTCCTTCAGCTAAAACATGCATGTGGAACCTAGAGTATGATCAACCATGTGATCGGGAGACGTGTTCAAATATGTCTCAGTTTTCGTACCCTGGTACTCGGGTGCAACATTCCAGACGCTTTACTAACACTCTCCCGACTTGGAGAGTCAGTCCCTTTAACCTCCTGTTTGGCCCAGTTTGCAATTTCTGCGGAAGATGAACAAGAATAGCGAGAACCAATGAGAGACTAGCTGGAGGTGTCTGGACGGGCAAATTTAACTCTCATTTCCCAGCAGGAAGAGGAAATAACCAAAGGCTCAGCGTGCCGTGCCGGAACCAGATTAGGGCCTGAAGCCATCCTGCGGTGTTGCGGCCAGCTCACAAGAAAAGGAGTTGAAGAAAGGAGCTCAGGGGCACTGTAATTCACAAACCTGCAGAGTTATAAATGACAACTATCGTCCAAAAATATACTGAAGTAAGGCTGCCAAGAGGACTTGAAAGCGGGGCAGAATTGCAGGAAACCGATTTCAGGAGGTAGACTGGAATTGCATTGAAAGCATAGGAAAAGAGGCAGAACGTCCACAATGATGCACTTGGCCAAAAAGGGCGTATGCGTTTTTTCCTGAATATATTCAGGAAAAAACGCATACGCCCTTTTTGGCCAACCAAGCAAGCTTGCAAAGGAAATCTGCACTACAATGAAGTCTCACTTCCCCCCGGTCAAAAGGGCCATCTGAAAAAAGTGTAAAATCCAGAAAGGCAGGACAGGCCATGGAGAACTGGGAGCCTTGTTATGCTGATGGGCGGGATGTCAATTGCCAACAGACACTCGGGAGAAGTGTATGGTGTTTCCTGAAACATCTAAAAAACAAAGCAACAGAGCCTAGGGCACTTCCACTTATGGTCCTATAGCTTAGGGAAATTAAAATCAAAAAGATACAGCCACCCCAATGTTTGGGACGCCTCTGTTTACAAGAACCTCGTTTACCGTACAAGTTCAATATCACAGAAAGTGAAAAATGGATAAAGAACTTGTGGTACTTACGTACAATGCAGTATCACTCAGCAGTGAAATCTATGTCATCAGGCCCGTAGCAGCACAATGAGTGGATTCAGGTACGATGATTCTAACTGAAATAAGTCACACAGAAAAAGAAACATCATAAGATATCAGTAATACACGGAATGTAAACTTGGCTACACAGGAACTGAATTACAGAACAGAACAGGGTCTCAAATTTAGAAAACCAACTTATGCTTGTTTAAGGGTAAAGGTGAGTTGGGGTGCTGCATAAAACCAGAGATTGAAATGAGCACAGATAAAGTTCCTTAAGCCAAATATGGAATAGACAAGAGCTACTCCTTGCTCAACGAAATGGACTCAACACCGCATATTAAACGCCTAAGAGTGTACCTGACTATTAAGTATCTTAAAACCTATGGATTGCTATGTCTCCGAAAGAGAATCAAGCATGTGTACAGGGACGTAAACGCAGCAGTGATAGGATTGGAGAGGTTCGGTGAGCAAATGAAGACCCTTTGAAGTCATATTGCATGGTACCCATTCCACGGGTTTCAACTACCCAGGTTTAAGGTATTCTTCCTTCAGCTAAAACATGCATGTGGAACCTAGAGTATGATCAACCATGTGATCGGGAGACGTGTTCAAATATGTCTCAGTTTTCGTACCCTGGTACTCGGGTGCAACATTCCAGACGCTTTACTAACACTCTCCCGACTTGGAGAGTCAGTCCCTTTAACCTCCTGTTTGGCCCAGTTTGCAATTTCTGCGGAAGATGAACAGGAATAGCGAGAACCAATGAGAGACTAGCTGGAGGTGTCTGGACGGGCAAATTTAACTCTCATTTCCCACCAGGAAGAGGAAATAACCAAAGGCTCAGCGTTCCGTGCCGGAACCAGATTAGGGCCTGAAGCCATCCTGCGGTGTTGCGGCCAGCTCACAAGAAAGCGAGTTGAAGAAAGGAGCTCAGGGGCACTGTAATTCACAAACCTGCAGAGTTATAAATGACAACTATCGTCCAAAAATATACTGAAGTAAGGCTGCCAAGAGGACTTGAAAGCGGGGCAGAATTGCAGGAAACCGATTTCAGGAGGTAGACTGGAATTGCATTGAAAGCATAGGAAAAGAGGCAGAACGTCCACAATGATGCACTTGGCCAAAAAGGGCGTATGCGTTTTTTCCTGAATATATTCAGGAAAAAACGCATACGCCCTTTTTGGCCAACCAAGCAAGCTTGCAAAGGAAATCTGCACTACAATGAAGTCTCACTTCCCCCCGGTCAAAAGGGCCATCTGAAAAAAGTGTAAAATCCAGAAAGGCAGGACAGGCCATGGAGAACTGGGAGCCTTGTTATGCTGATGGGCGGGATGTAAATTGCCAACAGACACTCGGGAGAAGTGTATGGTGTTTCCTGAAACATCTAAAAAACAAAGCAACAGAGCCTAGGGCACTTCCACTTATGGTCCTATAGCTTAGGGAAATTAAAATCAAAAAGATACAGCCACCCCAATGTTTGGGACGCCTCTGTTTACAAGAACCTCGTTTACCGTACAAGTTCAATATCACAGAAAGTGAAAAATGGATAAAGAACTTGTGGTACTTACGTACAATGCAGTATCACTCAGCAGTGAAATCTATGTCATCAGGCCCGTAGCAGCACAATGAGTGAATTCAGGTACGATGATTCTAACTGAAATAAGTCACACAGAAAAAGAAACATCATAAGATATCAGTAATACACGGAATGTAAACTTGGCTACACAGGAACTGAATTACAGAACAGAACAGGGTCTCAAATTTAGAAAACCAACTTATGCTTGTTTAAGGGGAAAGGTGAGTTGGGGTGCTGCATAAAACCAGAGATTGAAATGAGCACAGATAAAGTTCCTTAAGCCAAATATGGAATAGACAAGAGCTACTCCTTGCTCAACGAAATGCACTCAACACCGCATATTAAACGCCTAAGAGTGTACCTGACTCTTAAGTATCTTAAAACCTATGGATTGCTATGTCTCCGAAAGAGAATCAAGCATGTGTACAGGGACATAAACGCAGCAGTGATAGGATTGGAGAGGTTCGGTGAGCAAATGAAGACCCTTTGAAGTCATATTGCATGGTACCCATTCCACGGGTTTCAACTACCCAGGTTTAAGGTATTCTTCCTTCAGCTAAAACATGCATGTGGAACCTAGAGTATGATCAACCATGTGATCGGGAGACGTGTTCAAATATATCTCAGTTTTCGTACCCTGGTACTCGGGTGCAACATTCCAGACGCTTTACTAACACTCTCCCGACTTGGAGAGTCAGTCCCTTTAACCTCCTGTTTGGCCCAGTTTGCAATTTCTGCGGAAGATGAACAGGAATAGCGAGAACCAATGAGAGACTAGCTGGAGGTGTCTGGACGGGCAAATTTAACTCTCATTTCCCACCAGGAAGAGGAAATAACCAAAGGCTCAGCGTGCCGTGCCGGAACCAGATTAGGGCCTGAAGCCATCCTGCGGTGTTGCGGCCAGCTCACAAGAAAGCGAGTTGAAGAAAGGAGCTCAGGGGCACTGTAATTCACAAACCTGCAGAGTTATAAATGACAACTATCGTCCAAAAATATACTGAAGTAAGGCTGCCAAGAGGACTTGAAAGCGGGGCAGAATTGCAGGAAACCGATTTCAGGAGGTAGACTGGAATTGCATTGAAAGCATAGGAAAAGAGGCAGAACGTCCACAATGATGCACTTGGCCAAAAAGGGCGTATGCGTTTTTTCCTGAATATATTCAGGAAAAAACGCATACGCCCTTTTTGGCCAACCAAGCAAGCTTGCAAAGGAAATCTGCACTACAATGAAGTCTCACTTCCCCCCGGTCAAAAGGGCCATCTGAAAAAAGTGTAAAATCCAGAAAGGCAGGACAGGCCATGGAGAACTGGGAGCCTTGTTATGCTGATGGGCGGGATGTAAATTGCCAACAGACACTTGGGAGAAGTGTATGGTGTTTCCTGAAACATCTAAAAAACAAAGCAACAGAGCCTAGGGCACTTCCACTTATGGTCCTATACCTTAGGGAAATTAAAATCAAAAAGATACAGCCACCCCAATGTTTGGGACGCCTCTGTTTACAAGAACCTCGTTTACCGTACAAGTTCAATATCACAGAAAGTGAAAAATGGATAAAGAACTTGTGGTACTTACGTACAATGCAGTATCACTCAGCAGTGAAATCTATGTCATCAGGCCCGTAGCAGCACAATGAGTGGATTCAGGTACGATGATTCTAACTGAAATAAGTCACACAGAAAAAGAAACATCATAAGATATCATTAATACACGGAATGTAAACTTGGCTACACAGGAACTGAATTACAGAACAGAACAGGGTCTCAAATTTAGAAAACCAACTTATGCTTGTTTAAGGGGAAAGGTGAGTTGGGGTGCTGCATAAAACCAGAGATTGAAATGAGCACAGATAAAGTTCCTTAAGCCAAATATGGAATAGACAAGAGCTACTCCTTGCTCAACAAAATGGACTCAACACCGCATATTAAACGCCTAAGAATGTACCTGACTCTTAAGTATCTTAAAACTTATGGATTGCTATGTCTCCGAAAGAGAATCAAGCATGTGTACAGGGACATAAACGCAGCCGTGATAGGATGGAGAGGTTCGGTGAGCAAATGAAGACCCTTTGAAGTCATATTGCATGGTACCCATTCCACGGGTTTCAACTACCCAGGTTTAAGGTATTCTTCCTTCAGCTAAAACATGCATGTGGAACCTAGAGTATGATCAACCATGTGATCGGGAGACGTGTTCAAATATGTCTCAGTTTTCGTACCCTGGTACTCGGGTGCAACATTCCAGACGCTTTACTAACACTCTCCCGACTTGGAGAGTCAGTCCCTTTAACCTCCTGTTTGGCCCAGTTTGCAATTTCTGCGGAAGATGAACAGGAATAGCGAGAACCAATGAGAGACTAGCTGGAGGTGTCTGGACGGGCAAATTTAACTCTCATTTCCCACCAGGAAGAGGAAATAACCAAAGGCTCAGCGTGCCGTGCCGGAACCAGATTAGGGCCTGAAGCCATCCTGCGGTGTTGCGGCCAGCTCACAAGAAAACGAGTTGAAGAAAGGAGCTCAGGGGCACTGTAATTCACAAACCTGCAGAGTTATAAATGACAACTATCGTCCAAAAATATACTGAAGTAAGGCTGCCAAGAGGACTTGAAAGCGGGGCAGAATTGCAGGAAACCGATTTCAGGAGGTAGACTGGAATTGCATTGAAAGCATAGGAAAAGAGGCAGAACGTCCACAATGATGCACTTGGCCAAAAAGGGCGTATGCGTTTTTTCCTGAATATATTCAGGAAAAAACGCATACGCCCTTTTTGGCCAACCAAGCAAGCTTGCAAAGGAAATCTGCACTACAATGAAGTCTCACTTCCCCCCGGTCAAAAGGGCCATCTGAAAAAAGTGTAAAATCCAGAAAGGCAGGACAGGCCATGGAGAACTGGGAGCCTTGTTATGCTGATGGGCGGGATGTAAATTGCCAACAGACACTCGGGAGAAGTGTATGGTGTTTCCTGAAACATCTAAAAAACAAAGCAACAGAGCCTAGGGCACTTCCACTTATGGTCCTATAGCTTAGGGAAATTAAAATCAAAAAGATACAGCCACCCCAATGTTTGGGACGCCTCTGTTTACAAGAACCTCGTTTACCGTACAAGTTCAATATCACAGAAAGTGAAAAATGGATAAAGAACTTGTGGTACTTACGTACAATGCAGTATCACTCAGCAGTGAAATCTATGTCATCAGGCCCGTAGCAGCACAATGAGTGGATTCAGGTACGATGATTCTAACTGAAATAAGTCACACAGAAAAAGAAACATCATAAGATATCAGTAATACACGGAATGTAAACTTGGCTACACAGGAACTGAATTACAGAACAGAACAGGGTCTCAAATTTAGAAAACCAACTTATGCTTGTTTAAGGGTAAAGGTGAGTTGGGGTGCTGCATAAAACCAGAGATTGAAATGAGCACAGATAAAGTTCCTTAAGCCAAATATGGAATAGACAAGAGCTACTCCTTGCTCAACGAAATGGACTCAACACCGCATATTAAACGCCTAAGAGTGTACCTGACTCTTAAGTATCTTAAAACCTATGGATTGCTATGTCTCCGAAAGAGAATCAAGCATGTGTACAGGGACGTAAACGCAGCAGTGATAGGATTGGAGAGGTTCGGTGAGCAAATGAAGACCCTTTGAAGTCATATTGCATGGTACCCATTCCACGGGTTTCAACTACCAAGGTTTAAGGTATTCTTCCTTCAGCTAAAACATGCATGTGGAACCTAGAGTATGATCAACCATGTGATCGGGAGACGTGTTCAAATATGTCTCAGTTTTCGTACCCTGGTACTCGGGTGCAACATTCCAGACGCTTTACTAACACTCTCCCGACTTGGAGAGTCAGTCCCTTTAACCTCCTGTTTGGCCCAGTTTGCAATTTCTGCGGAAGATGAACAGGAATAGCGAGAACCAATGAGAGACTAGCTGGAGGTGTCTGGACGGGCAAATTTAACTCTCATTTCCCACCAGGAAGAGGAAATAACCAAAGGCTCAGCGTGCCGTGCCGGAACCAGATTAGGGCCTGAAGCCATCCTGCGGTGTTGCGGCCAGCTCACAAGAAAGCGAGTTGAAGAAAGGAGCTCAGGGGCACTGTAATTCACAAACCTGCAGAGTTATAAATGACAACTATCGTCCAAAAATATACTGAAGTAAGGCTGCCAAGAGGACTTGAAAG
Organism: Globicephala melas; assembly: GCF_963455315.2. Taxonomy (NCBI): domain Eukaryota; kingdom Metazoa; phylum Chordata; class Mammalia; order Artiodactyla; family Delphinidae; genus Globicephala; species Globicephala melas. The sequence goes on from NW_027207415.1 coordinate 421,356, forward strand.
CGGGGCAGAATTGCAGGAAACCGATTTCAGGAGGTAGACTGGAATTGCATTGAAAGCATACGAAAAGAGGCAGAACGTCCACAATGATGCACTTGGCCAAAAAGGGCGTATGCGTTTTTTCCTGAATATATTCAGGAAAAAACGCATACGCCCTTTTTGGCCAACCAAGCAAGCTTGCAAAGGAAATCTGCACTACAATGAAGTCTCACTTCCCCCCGGTCAAAAGGGCCATCTGAAAAAAGTGTAAAATCCAGAAAGGCAGGACAGGCCATGGAGAACTGGGAGCCTTGTTATGCTGATGGGCGGGATGTAAATTGCCAACAGACACTCGGGAGAAGTGTATGGTGTTTCCTGAAACATCTAAAAAACAAAGCAACAGAGCCTAGGGCACTTCCACTTATGGTCCTATAGCTTAGGGAAATTAAAATCAAAAAGATACAGCCACCCCAATGTTTGGGACGCCTCTGTTTACAAGAACCTCGTTTACCGTACAAGTTCAATATCACAGAAAGTGAAAAATGGATAAAGAACTTGTGGTACTTACGTACAATGCAGTATCACTCAGCAGTGAAATCTATGTCATCAGGCCCGTAGCAGCACAATGAGTGGATTCAGGTACGATGATTCTAACTGAAATAAGTCACACAGAAAAAGAAACATCATAAGATATCAGTAATACACGGAATGTAAACTTGGCTACACAGGAACTGAATTACAGAACAGAACAGGGTCTCAAATTTAGAAAACCAACTTATGCTTGTTTAAGGGGAAAGGTGAGTTGGGGTGCTGCATAAAACCAGAGATTGAAATGAGCACAGATAAAGTTCCTTAAGCCAAATATGGAATAGACAAGAGCTACTCCTTGCTCAACGAAATGGACTCAACACCGCATATTAAACGCCTAAGAATGTACCTGACTCTTAAGTATCTTAAAACCTATGGATTGCTATGTCTCCGAAAGAGAATCAAGCATGTGTACAGGGACATAAACGCAGCAGTGATAGGATTGGAGAGGTTCGGTGAGCAAATGAAGACCCTTTGAAGTCATATTGCATGGTACCCATTCCACGGGTTTCAACTACCCAGGTTTAAGGTATTCTTCCTTCAGCTAAAACATGCATGTGGAACCTAGAGTATGATCAACCATGTGATCGGGAGACGTGTTCAAATATGTCTCAGTTTTCGTACCCTGGTACTCGGGTGCAACATTCCAGACGCTTTACTAACACTCTCCCGACTTGGAGAGTCAGTCCCTTTAACCTCCTGTTTGGCCCAGTTTGCAATTTCTGCGGAAGATGAACAGGAATAGCGAGAACCAATGGGAGACTAGCTGGAGGTGTCTGGACGGGCAAATTTAACTCTCATTTCCCACCAGGAAGAGGAAATAACCAAAGGCTCAGCGTGCCGTGCCGGAACCAGATTAGGGCCTGAAGCCATCCTGCGGTGTTGCGGCCAGCTCACAAGAAAGCGAGTTGAAGAAAGGAGCTCAGGGGCACTGTAATTCACAAACCTGCAGAGTTATAAATGACAACTATCGTCCAAAAATATACTGAAGTAAGGCTGCCAAGAGGACTTGAAAGCGGGGCAGAATTGCAGGAAACCGATTTCAGGAGGTAGACTGGAATTGCATCGAAAGCATAGGAAAAGAGGCAGAACGTCCACAATGATGCACTTGGCCAAAAAGGGCGTATGCGTTTTTTCCTGAATATATTCAGGAAAAAACGCATACGCCCTTTTTGGCCAACCAAGCAAGCTTGCAAAGGAAATCTGCACTACAATGAAGTCTCACTTCCCCCCGGTCAAAAGGGCCATCTGAAAAAAGTGTAAAATCCAGAAAGGCAGGACAGGCCATGGAGAACTGGGAGCCTTGTTATGCTGATGGGCGGGATGTAAATTGCCAACAGACACTCCGGAGAAGTGTATGGTGTTTCCTGAAACATCTAAAAAACAAAGCAACAGAGCCTAGGGCACTTCCACTTATGGTCCTATAGCTTAGGGAAATTAAAATCAAAAAGATACAGCCACCCCAATGTTTGGGACGCCTCTGTTTACAAGAACCTCGTTTACCGTACAAGTTCAATATCACAGAAAGTGAAAAATGGATAAAGAACTTGTGGTACTTACGTACAATGCAGTATCACTCAGCAGTGAAATCTATGTCATCAGGCCCGTAGCAGCACAATGAGTGGATTCAGGTACGATGATTCTAACTGAAATAAGTCACACAGAAAAAGAAACATCATAAGATATCAGTAATACACGGAATGTAAACTTGGCTACACAGGAACTGAATTACAGAACAGAACAGGGTCTCAAATTTAGAAAACCAACTTATGCTTGTTTAAGGGTAAAGGTGAGTTGGGGTGCTGCATAAAACCAGAGATTGAAATGAGCACAGATAAAGTTCCTTAAGCCAAATATGGAATAGACAAGAGCTACTCCTTGCTCAACGAAATGGACTCAACACCGCATATTAAACGCCTAAGAATGTACCTGACTCTTAAGTATCTTAAAACCTATGGATTGCTATGTCTCCGAAAGAGAATCAAGCATGTGTACAGGGACATAAACGCAGCAGTGATAGGATTGGAGAGGTTCGGTGAGCAAATGAAGACCTTTTGAAGTCATATTGCATGGTACCCATTCCACGGGTTTCAACTACCCAGGTTTAAGGTATTCTTCCTTCAGCTAAAACATGCATGTGGAACCTAGAGTATGATCAACCATGTGATCGGGAGACGTGTTCAAATATGTCTCAGTTTTCGTACCCTGGTACTCGGGTGCAACATTCCAGACGCTTTACTAACACTCTCCCGACTTGGAGAGTCAGTCCCTTTAACCTCCTGTTTGGCCCAGTTTGCAATTTCTGCGGAAGATGAACAGGAATAGCGAGAACCAATGAGAGACTAGCTGGAGGTGTCTGGACGGGCAAATTTAACTCTCATTTCCCACCAGGAAGAGGAAATAACCAAAGGCTCAGCGTGCCGTGCCGGAACCAGATTAGGGCCTGAAGCCATCCTGCGGTGTTGCGGCCAGCTCACAAGAAAACGAGTTGAAGAAAGGAGCTCAGGGGCACTGTAATTCACAAACCTGCAGAGTTATAAATGACAACTATCGTCCAAAAATATACTGAAGTAAGGCTGCCAAGAGGACTTGAAAGCGGGGCAGAATTGCAGGAAACCGATTTCAGGAGGTAGACTGGAATTGCATCGAAAGCATAGGAAAAGAGGCAGAACGTCCACAATGATGCACTTGGCCAAAAAGGGCGTATGCGTTTTTTCCTCAGGAAAAAACGCATACGCCCTTTTTGGCCAACCAAGCAAGCTTGCAAAGGAAATCTGCACTACAATGAAGTCTCACTTCCCCCCGGTCAAAAGGGCCATCTGAAAAAAGTGTAAAATCCAGAAAGGCAGGACAGGCCATGGAGAACTGGGAGCCTTGTTATGCTGATGGGCGGGATGTAAATTGCCAACAGACACTCGGGAGAAGTGTATGGTGTTTCCTGAAACATCTAAAAAACAAAGCAACAGAGCCTAGGGCACTTCCACTTATGGTCCTATAGCTTAGGGAAATTAAAATCAAAAAGATACAGCCACCCCAATGTTTGGGACGCCTCTGTTTACAAGAACCTCGTTTACCGTACAAGTTCAATATCACAGAAAGTGAAAAATGGATAAAGAACTTGTGGTACTTACGTACAATGCAGTATCACTCAGCAGTGAAATCTATGTCATCAGGCCCGTAGCAGCACAATGAGTGGATTCAGGTACGATGATTCTAACTGAAATAAGTCACACAGAAAAAGAAACATCATAAGATATCAGTAATACACGGAATGTAAACTTGGCTACACAGGAACTGAATTACAGAACAGAACAGGGTCTCAAATTTAGAAAACCAACTTATGCTTGTTTAAGGGGAAAGGTGAGTTGGGGTGCTGCATAAAACCAGAGATTGAAATGAGCACAGATAAAGTTCCTTAAGCCAAATATGGAATAGACAAGAGCTACTCCTTGCTCAACGAAATGGACTCAACACCGCATATTAAACGCCTAAGAATGTACCTGACTCTTAAGTATCTTAAAACCTATGGATTGCTATGTCTCCGAAAGAGAATCAAGCATGTGTACAGGGACGTAAACGCAGCAGTGATAGGATTGGAGAGGTTCGGTGAGCAAATGAAGACCCTTTGAAGTCATATTGCATGGTACCCATTCCACGGGTTTCAACTACCCAGGTTTAAGGTATTCTTCCTTCAGCTAAAACATGCATGTGGAACCTAGAGTATGATCAACCATGTGAGCGGGAGACGTGTTCAAATATGTCTCAGTTTTCGTACCCTGGTACTCGGGTGCAACATTCCAGACGCTTTACTAACACTCTCCCGACTTGGAGAGTCAGTCCCTTTAACCTCCTGTTTGGCCCAGTTTGCAATTTCTGCGGAAGATGAACAGGAATAGCGAGAACCAATGAGAGACTAGCTGGAGGTGTCTGGACGGGCAAATTTAACTCTCATTTCCCACCAGGAAGAGGAAATAACCAAAGGCTCAGCGTGCCGTGCCGGAACCAGATTAGGGCCTGAAGCCATCCTGCGGTGTTGCGGCCAGCTCACAAGAAAACGAGTTGAAGAAAGCAGCTCAGGGGCACTGTAATTCACAAACCTGCAGAGTTATAAATGACAACTATCGTCCAAAAATATACTGAAGTAAGGCTGCCAAGAGGACTTGAAAGCGGGGCAGAATTGCAGGAAACCGATTTCAGGAGGTAGACTGGAATTGCATTGAAAGCATAGGAAAAGAGGCAGAACGTCCACAATGATGCACTTGGCCAAAAAGGGCGTATGCGTTTTTTTCTGAATATATTCAGGAAAAAACGCATACGCCCTTTTTGGCCAACCAAGCAAGCTTGCAAAGGAAATCTGCACTACAATGAAGTCTCACTTCCCCCCGGTCAAAAGGGCCATCTGAAAAAAGTGTAAAATCCAGAAAGGCAGGACAGGCCATGGAGAACTGGGAGCCTTGTTATGCTGATGGGCGGGATGTAAATTGCCAACAGACACTCGGGAGAAGTGTATGGTGTTTCCTGAAACATCTAAAAAACAAAGCAACAGAGCCTAGGGCACTTCCACTTATGGTCCTATAGCTTAGGGAAATTAAAATCAAAAAGATACAGCCACCCCAATGTTTGGGACGCCTCTGTTTACAAGAACCTCGTTTACCGTACAAGTTCAATATCACAGAAAGTGAAAAATGGATAAAGAACTTGTGGTACTTACGTACAATGCAGTATCACTCAGCAGTGAAATCTATGTCATCAGGCCCGTAGCAGCACAATGAGTGGATTCAGGTACGATGATTCTAACTGAAATAAGTCACACAGAAAAAGAAACATCATAAGATATCAGTAATACACGGAATGTAAACTTGGCTACACAGGAACTGAATTACAGAACAGAACAGGGTCTCAAATTTAGAAAACCACCTTATGCTTGTTTAAGGGTAAAGGTGATTTGGGGTGCTGCATAAAACCAGAGATTGAAATGAGCACAGATAAAGTTCCTTAAGCCAAATATGGAATAGACAAGAGCTACTCCTTGCTCAACGAAATGGACTCAACACCGCATATTAAACGCCTAAGAATGTACCTGACTCTTAAGTATCTTAAAACCTATGGATTGCTATGTCTCCGAAAGAGAATCAAGCATGTGTACAGGGACGTAAACGCAGCAGTGATAGGATTGGAGAGGTTCGGTGAGCAAATGAAGACCCTTTGAAGTCATATTGCATGGTACCCATTCCACGGGTTTCAACTACCCAGGTTTAAGGTATTCTTCCTTCAGCTAAAACATGCATGTGGAACCTAGAGTATGATCAACCATGTGATCGGGAGACGTGTTCAAATATGTCTCAGTTTTCGTACCCTGGTACTCGGGTGCAACATTCCAGACGCTTTACTAACACTCTCCCGACTTGGAGAGTCAGTCCCTTTAACCTCCTGTTTGGCCCAGTTTGCAATTTCTGCGGAAGATGAACAGGAATAGCGAGAACCAATGAGAGACTAGCTGGAGGTGTCTGGACGGGCAAATTTAACTCTCATTTCCCACCAGGAAGAGGAAATAACCAAAGGCTCAGCGTGCCGTGCCGGAACCAGATTAGGGCCTGAAGCCATCCTGCGGTGTTGCGGCCAGCTCACAAGAAAACGAGTTGAAGAAAGGAGCTCAGGGGCACTGTAATTCACAAACCTGCAGAGTTATAAATGACAACTATCGTCCAAAAATATACTGAAGTAAGGCTGCCAAGAGGACTTGAAAGCGGGGCAGAATTGCAGGAAACCGATTTCAGGAGGTAGACTGGAATTGCATTGAAAGCATAGGAAAAGAGGCAGAACGTCCACAATGATGCACTTGGCCAAAAAGGGCGTATGCGTTTTTTCCTGAATATATTCAGGAAAAAACGCATACGCCCTTTTTGGGCAACCAAGCAAGCTTGCAAAGGAAATCTGCACTACAATGAAGTCTCACTTCCCCCCGGTCAAAAGGGCCATCTGAAAAATGTGTAAAATCCAGAAAGGCAGGACAGGCCATGGAGAACTGGGAGCCTTGTTATGCTGATGGGCGGGATGTAAATTGCCAACAGACACTCGGGAGAAGTGTATGGTGTTTCCTGAAACATCTAAAAAACAAAGCAACAGAGCCTAGGGCACTTCCACTTATGGTCCTATAGCTTTGGGAAATTAAAATCAAAAAGATACAGCCACCCCAATGTTTGGGACGCCTCTGTTTACAAGAACCTCGTTTACCGTACAAGTTCAATATCACAGAAAGTGAAAAATGGATAAAGAACTTGTGGTACTTACGTACAATGCAGTATCACTCAGCAGTGAAATCTATGTCATCAGGCCCGTAGCAGCACAATGAGTGGATTCAGGTACGATGATTCTAACTGAAATAAGTCACACAGAAAAAGAAACATCATAAGATATCAGTAATACACGGAATGTAAACTTGGCTACACAGGAACTGAATTACAGAACAGAACAGGGTCTCAAATTTAGAAAACCACCTTATGCTTGTTTAAGGGTAAAGGTGAGTTGGGGTGCTGCATAAAACCAGAGATTGAAATGAGCACAGATAAAGTTCCTTAAGCCAAATATGGAATAGACAAGAGCTACTCCTTGCTCAACGAAATGGACTCAACACCGCATATTAAACGCCTAAGAATGTACCTGACTCTTAAGTATCTTAAAACCTATGGATTGCTATGTCTCCGAAAGAGAATCAAGCATGTGTACAGGGACATAAACGCAGCAGTGATAGGATTGGAGAGGTTCGGTGAGCAAATGAAGACCCTTTGAAGTCATATTGCATGGTACCCATTCCACGGGTTTCAACTACCCAGGTTTAAGGTATTCTTCCTTCAGCTAAAACATGCATGTGGAACCTAGAGTATGATCAACCATGTGATCGGGAGACGTGTTCAAATATGTCTCAGTTTTCGTACCCTGGTACTCGGGTGCAACATTCCAGACGCTTTACTAACACTCTCCCGACTTGGAGAGTCAGTCCCTTTAACCTCCTGTTTGACCCAGTTTGCAATTTCTGCGGAAGATGAACAGGAATAGCGAGAACCAATGAGAGACTAGCTGCAGGTGTCTGGACGGGCAAATTTAACTCTCATTTCCCACCAGGAAG